>NC_091988.1:123939393-124239393 GCF_044704955.1 Pristiophorus japonicus | reverse complement strand
ACACTGGGGTTTATCAGGCACTATATTTATTCTGGGGATTATCATTCACTGTATATACACTGGGGATTATCAGTCACTGTATTTACACTGGGGATTATCATTCACTGTATTTACACTGGGGATTATCAGTCACTGTATATACATTGGGGAATAAAGGTCACTGTATTTACACTGGGGATTATCAGTCACTGTATTTACACTGGGGGTTATCAGTCACTGTATTTACACTGGAGTCATTAGACACTATTTGAACTGGGGGATTATCCATCACCGTATTTACACTGATGATTATTTGACACTGTATTTGCACTGGGGATTATCAGTCACTGTACTTACACTGGGGATTATCATTCAATTTATTTACATTGGGGATTATCAGACACTATTTACGCTGGGGAATATCAGGCACTGTATTTACACTGGGGATTATCATTCGCTGTATTTACTCTGGGGATTATAATTCACTATATTTACACTGGGGGATTATCATTCACTATTTACACTGGGGGATTATCGTTCACTGTATTTACACTGGGGATTATCATTCACTGTATTAACACTGTGGGGTTATCAGACACTGTATTCCCACTGGGGAATTATCAGACACTGTATTTACATTGGGGCTTATCATTCACTGTATTTACATTGGGGATTATCATTCACTGTATTTACACTGGGAATTATCAGACACTGTATTTACACTGGAGGATTATCAAACACTGTATTTACACTGGGGATTATCAGTCTCTGTATTTACACTGGGGATTATCAGTCACTGTATTTACACTGGAGATTAGCATTCACTTTATTTACACTGGGGATTATAAGACACTGTATTTACACTGGGGGATTATTAGACACTATTTGCACTGGGGGATTATCATTCACTGTATTTACAGTTGGGGATTGTCAGTCACTGTATTTACACTGGGGTTTATCAGACACTGTATTTATTCTGGGGATTATCATTCACTGTATTTACACTGGGGATTATCAGTCACTGTATTTACACTGGGGATTAAAGGTCACTGTATTTACACTGGGGATTATCAGTCTCTGTATTTACACTGGGGAGTATCAGTCACTGTATTTACACTGGATATTATCATTCACTTTATTTACACTGGGGATTATAAGACACTATATTTACACTGGGGGATTATTAGACACTGTATTTGCACTGGGGGATTATCATTCACTGTATTTACAGTGGGGGATTGTCAGTCACTGTATTTACACTGGGGATTATCATTCACTGTATTTACACTGGGGATTACCAGACACTGTATTTACACTGGGGTTTATCAGGCACTATATTTATTCTGGGGATTATCATTCACTGTATTTACACTGGGGATTATCAGTCACTGTATAAACACTGGGGAATAAAGGTCACTGTATTTACACTGGGGTTTATCAGGCACTATATTTATTCTGGGGATTATCATTCACTGTATTTACACTGGGGATTATCAGTCACTGTATATACACTGGGGAATAAAGGTCACTGTATTTACACTGGGGATTATCAGTCACTGTATTTACACTGGGGATTATCATTCACTGTATTTACACTGGGGATTATCAGTCACTGTATATACATTGGGGAATAAAGGTCACTGTATTTACACTGGGGATTATCAGTCACTGTATTTACACTGGGGGTTATCAGTCACTGTATTTACACTGGGGTCATTAGACACTATTTGAACTGGGGGATTATCCATCACCGTATTTACACTGATGATTATTTGACACTGTATTTGCACTGGGGATTATCATTCACTGTATTTACACTGGGGATTATCATTCAATTTATTTACACTGGGGATTATCAGACAGTATTTACACTGGGGGAAATATCAAGCACTGTATTTACACTGGGGATTATCATTCTCTGTATTTACTCTGGGGATTATAATTCACTGCATTTACACTGGGGGATTGTCATTCACTGTATTTACACTGGGGGATTATCGTTCACTGTATTTACACTGGGGATTATAATTCACTGTATTAACACTGTGGGGTTATCAGACACTGTATTCCCACTGGGGAATTATCAGACACTGTATTTACATTGGGGATTATCATTCACTGTATTTACATTGGGGATTATCATTCACTGTATTTACACTGGGAATTATCAGACACTGTGTTTACACTGGGGATTATCATACAATGTATTTACACTGGGAATTATCAGACGCTGTATTTATACTGGCAGATTATCAGTCACTTTATTTACTTTGGGGGATTATCAGCCACTGTATTTACACTGGGTAATTATCATACACTGTGTTTACACTGGGGATTATCATTCACAGTATTTACACGAATTATCAGACACTGTATTTACACTTGCGGATTATCAGTCACTCTATTTACACTCGGGAATTATCCAACACTATATTTACACTGGGGGATTATTGCATTAACTCTGGGGATTATCAGACACTCTATTTACACTGGGGGGTTATCAGTCACTATATTGACACTGGGGGATTGTCATTCACTATATATACACTGGCGATTATCAGATACTATTTACACTGGGGATTATCAGTCACTGTATTTACACTGGGGATTAACAGACACTGTATTTACACTGGGAATTATTGATCGCTGTATTTACACTGGGGATGATCAGACACTGTATTTACTCTGGGGGATTATAATTCACTGTATTTACACTGGGGGATTATCATTCACTGTGTTTACAATGGGGGATTAACAGACACTGTATTTACACGGAATTATTAGTCACTGTATTTACACTGGGGGATTATCGATCATCTTATTTACACTGGGGAATTATAAAACACTGTATTTACACTGGTGAATTATCAGACACTGTTTTTACACTGGGGATTATCGTCACTGCATTTACATTGGGGATTATCAGACACTGCATTTAAACTGAGGATTATTAGACACTGTATTTACGCGGAGGATTATCTGACACTGTATTTACACTGGGGATTATCAGACACTGTATTTACAATGAGGGATTATCAGTCACTTTGTTTACACTGGGGGATTATCCGTTACTGTATTTACATTGATGGATTATCATTGATTGTATTTACACTGGAGGATTATCAAACACTGTATTTACGCGGAGGATTATCTGACACTGTATTTACACTGGGGATTATCTGACACTGTATTTACAATGAGGGATTATCAGTCACTGCATTTACACTGGGGATTATCAGTCACTGTATTTACAATGAGGGATTATCAGTCACTGTATTTACATTGGGGATTATCAGTCACTTTGTTTACACTGGGGGATTATCCGTTACTGTATTTACATTGATGGATTTACATTGATTGTATTTACACTGCAGGATTATCAAACACTGTATTTGCACTGGGGATTATCAGTCTCTGTATTTACACTGGGGATTATCAGTTACTGTATTTACACTGGGGATTATCATTCACTGTATTTACACTGGGGATTACCAGACACTGTATTTACACTGGGGTTTATCAGACACTGTATTTATTCTGGGGATTATCATTCACTGTATTTACACTGGGGATTATCAATCACTGTATATACACTGGGGAATAAAGGTCACTGTATTTACACTGGGGATTATCAGTCACTGTATTTACACTGGGGATTATCATGCACTGTTTTTACACTTGGGATTATCATTCACTGTATTTACACTGGGGGTTATCAGTCACTGTATTTACACTGGGGATCATTAGACACTATTTGAACTGGGGGATTATCCATCACCGTATTTACACTGATGATTATTTGACACTGTATTTGCACTGGAGGATTATCAAACACTGTATTTACACTGGGGATTATCAGTCTCTGTATTTACACTGCGTATTATCAGTCACTGTATTTACACTGGGGATTATCATTCACTTTATTTACACTGGGGATTATAAGACACTGTATTTACACTGGGGGATTATTAGACACTGTATTTGCACTGGGGGATTATCATTCACTGTATTTACACTGGGGATTAAATGTCACTGTATTTACACTGGGGATTAAAGGGCACTGTATTTACACTGGTGATTGTTAGACACTATTTACACTGGGGTTTATCAGACACTATTTATTCTGGGGATTATCATTCACTGTATTTACACTGGGGATTATCAGTCACTGTATTTACACTGGGAATTAAAGGTCACTGTATTTACACTGGGGATTAAAGGTCACTGTATTTACACTGATGATTATCAGCCACTGTAGTTACACTGGGGAATGGTCAGACACTAGTTACACTGGGGATTATCAGACACTGTATTTTCACTGGGGGATTGTCAGACACTGTATTTACACTGGGGTATTGTCAGTCACTGTATTTACACTGGAGGATTATCATTCACTGTATTTACACGGGGAATTATCATTCACCGTATTTACACTGGGGAATTATCAGTTACTGTATTTACACTGGGGATTATCATTCACTGTATTTACACTGGGGATTACCAGACACTGTATTTACACTGGGGTTTATCAGACACTGTATTTATTCTGGGGATTATCATTCACTGTATTTACACTGGGGATTATTAATCACTGTATATACACTGGGGAATAAAGGTCACTGTATTTACACTGGGGATTATCAGTCACTGTATTTACCCTGGGGATTATCAGGCACTGTTTTTACACTTGGGATTATCATTCATTGTATTTACACTGGGGGTTATCAGTCACTGTATTTACACTGGGGATCATTAGACACTATTTGAACTGGGGGATTATCCATCACCGTATTTACACTGATGATTATTTGACACTGTATTTGCACTGGGGATTATCAGTCACTGTATTTACACTGGGGATTATCAGTCTCTGTATTTACACTGGGGTTTATCAGTCACTGTATTTACACTGGGGATTATCATTCACTTTATTTACACTGGGGATTATAAGACACTGTATTTACACTGGGGGATTATTAGACACTGTATTTGCACTGGGGGATTATCATTCACTGTATTTACACTGGGGATTAAAGGTCACTGTATTTACACTGTGGATTAAAGGTCACTGTATTTACACTGATGATTGTTAGACACTATTTACACTGGGGTTTATCAGACACTGTATTTATTCTGGGGATTATCATTCACTGTATTTACACTGGGGATTATGAGTCACTGTATTTACACTGGGGATTAAAGGTCACTGTATTTACACTGGGGATTATCAGTCTCTGTATTTACACTGGGGATTATCAGTCACTGCATTTACACTGGGGATTATCATTCACTTTATTTACACTGGGGATTATAAGACACTGTATTTACACTGGGGGATTATTAGACACTGTATTTGCACTGGGGGATTATCATTCACTGTATTTACACTGGGGATTAAATGTCACTGTATTTACACTGGGGATTAAAGGGCACTGTATTTACACTGATGATTGTTAGACACTATTTACACTGGGGTTTATCAGACACTGTATTTATTCTGGGGATTATCATTCACTGTATTTACACTGGGGATTATCAGTCACTGTATTTACACTGGGAATTAAAGGTCACTGTATTTACACTGGGGATTGTCAGTAACTATATTTACACTGCGGATTATCAGACACTAGTTACACTGGGGATTATCAGACACTGTATTTTCACTGGTGGATTGTCAGACACTGTATTTACACTGGGAGATTGTCAGTCACTGTATTTACACTGGAGGATTATCATTCACTGTATTTACACGGGGAATTATCATTCACCGTATTTACACTGGGGAATTATCAGTTACTGTATTTACACTGGGGATTATCATTCACTGTATTTACACTGGGGATTACCAGACACTGTATTTACACTGGGGTTTATCAGACACTGTATTTATTCTGGGGATTATCATTCACTGTATTTACACTGGGGATTATTAATCACTGTATATACACTGGGGAATAAAGGTCACTGTATTTACACTGGGGATTATCAGTCACTGTATTTACCCTGGGGATTATCAGGCACTGTTTTTACACTTGGGATTATCATTCATTGTATTTACACTGGGGGTTATCAGTCACTGTATTTACACTGGGGATCATTAGACACTATTTGAACTGGGGGATTATCCATCACCGTATTTACACTGATGATTATTTGACACTGTATTTGCACTGGGGATTATCAGTCACTGTATTTACACTGGGGATTATCAGTCTCTGTATTTACACTGGGGATTATCAGTCACTGTATTTACACTGGGGATTATCATTCACTTTATTTACACTGGGGATTATAAGACACTGTATTTACACTGGGGGATTATTAGACACTGTATTTGCACTGGGGGATTATCATTCACTGTATTTACACTGGGGATTAAAGGTCACTGTATTTACACTGTGGATTAAAGGTCACTGTATTTACACTGATGATTGTTAGACACTATTTACACTGGGGTTTATCAGACACTGTATTTATTCTGGGGATTATCATTCACTGTATTTACACTGGGGATTATCAGTCACTGTATTTACACTGGGGATTAAAGGTCACTGTATTTACACTGGGGATTAAAGGTCACTGTATTTACACTGATGATTATCAGTAACTATATTTACACTGCGGATTATCAGACACTAGTTACACTGGGAGTTATCAGACACTGTATTTTCACTGGGGGGTTGTCAGACACTGTATTTACACTGGGGGATTGTCAGTCACTGTATTTACACTGGAGGATTATCATTCACTGTATTTACATGGGCAATTATCATTCACCGTATTTATTCTGGGGAATTATCAGTTACTGTATTTACACTGGGGATTACCAGACACTGTATTTACACTGGGGTTTATCAGACACTATTTATTCTGGGGATTATCATTCACTGTATTTACACTGGGGATTATCAATCACTGTATATACACTGGGGAATAAAGGTCACTGTATTTACACTGGGGATTATCAGTCACTGTATTTACACTGGGGATTATCAGGCACTGTTTTTACACTTGGGATTATCATTCACTGTATTTACACTGGGTCAGTCACTGTATTTACACTGGGGATCATTAGACACTATTTGAACTGGGGGATTATCCATCACCGTATTGACACCGATGATTATTTGACACTGTATTTGCACTGGGGATTATCAGTCACTGTATTTACACTGGGGATTATCATTCAATTTATTTACATTGGGGATTATCAGACACTATTTACGCTGGGGAATATCAGGCACTGTATTTACACTGGGGATTATCATTCGCTGTATTTACTCTGGGGATTATAATTCACTGTATTTACACTGGGGGATTATCATTCACTATTTACACTGGGGGATTATCGTTCACTGTATTTACACTGGGGATTATCATTCACTGCATTTACACTGTGGGGTTATTAGACACTGTATTCCCACTGGGGAATTATCAGACACTGTATTTACATTGGGGCTTATCATTCACTGTATTTACATTGGGGATTATTATTCACTGTATTTACACTGGGAATTATCAGACACTGTATTTACACTGGAGGATTATCAAACACTGTATTTACACTGGGGATTATCAGTCTCTGTATTTACACTGGGGATTATCAGTCACTGTATTTACACTGGAGATTATCATTCACTTTATTTACACTGGGGATTATAAGACACTGTATTTACACTGGGGGATTATTAGACACTATTTGCACTGGGGGATTATCATTCACTGTATTTACAGTTGGGGATTGTCAGTCACTGTATCTACACTGGGGTTTATCAGAAACTGTATTTATTCTGGGGATTATCATTCACTGTATTTACACTGGGGATTATCAGTCACTGTATTTACACTGGGGATTAAAGGTCACTGTATTTACACTGGGGATTATCAGTCTCTGTATTTATACTGGGGAGTATCAGTCACTCTATTTACACTGGAGATTATCATTCACTTTATTTACACTGGGGATTATAAGACAATGTATTTACACTGGGGTTTATCAGGCACTATATTTATTCTGGGGATTATCATTCACTGTATTTACACTGGGGATTATCAGTCACTGTATATACACTGGGGAATAAAGGTCACTGTATTTACACTGGGGATTATCAGTCACTGTATTTACACTGGGGATTATCATTCACTGTATTTACACTGGGGATTATCAGTCACTGTATATACATTGGGGAATAAAGGTCACTGTATTTACACTGGGGATTATCATTTCACTGTATTTACACTGGGGGTTATCAGTCACTGTATTTACACTGGGGTCATTAGACACTATTTGAACTGGGGGATTATCCATCACTGTATTTACACTGATGATTATTTGACACTGTATTTGCACTGGGGATTATCATTCACTGTATTTACACTGGGGATTATCATTCAATTAATTTACACTGGGGATTATCAGACAGTATTTACACTGGGGGAATATCAAGCACTGTATTTACACTGGGGATTATCATTCTCTGTATTTACTCTGGGGATTATAATTCACTGCATTTACACTGGGGGATTATCATTCACTGTATTTACACTGGGGGATTATAGTTCACTGTATTTACACTGGGGATTATAATTCACTGTATTAACACTGTGGGGTTATCAGACACTGTATTCCCACTGGGGAATTATCAGACACTGTATTTACATTGGGGATTATCATTCACTGTATTTACATTGGGGATTATCATTCACTGTATTTACACTGGGAATTATCAGACACTGTATTTACACTGGGGATTATCATACAATGTATTTACACTGGGAATTATCAGACGCTGTATTTATACTGGCGGATTATCAGTCACTTTATTTACACTGGGGGATTATCAGCCACTGTAACTACGCTGGGTAAGTATCATACACTGTGTTTACACTGGGGATTATCATTCACAGTATTTACACGAATTATCAGACACTGTATTTACACTTGCGGATTATCAGTCACTCTATTTACACTCGGGAATTATCCAACACTATATTTACACTGGGGGATTATTGCATTAACTCTGGGGATTATCAGACACTCTATTTACACTGGGGGGTTATCAGTCACTATATTGACACTGGGGGATTATCATTCACTATATATACACTGGCGATTATCAGATACTATTTACACTGGGGATTATCAGTCACTGTATTTACACTGGGGATTAACAGACACTGTATTTACACTGGGAATTATTGATCGCTGTATTTACACTGGGGATGATCAGACACTGTATTTACTCTGGGGGATTATAATTCACCGTATTTACACTGGGGGGTTATCATTCACTGTGTTTACAATGGGGGATTAACAGACACTGTATTTACACGGAATTATTAGTCACCGTATTTACACTGGGGGATTATCATTCACTGTGTTTACAATGGGGGATTAACAGACACTGTATTTACACGGAATTATTAGTCACTGTATTTACACTGGGGGATTATCGATCATCTTATTTACACTGGGGAATTATAAAACACTGAATTTACACTGGTGAATTATCAGACACTGTTTTTACACTGGGGATTATCGTCACTGCATTTACATTGGGGATTATCGGTCACTGCATTTACATTGGGGACTGATCAGACACTATATTTAAACTGGGGGTATCAGTCCACCGTATTTAACGGGGGATTATCAGCCACTGTATTTACACTGGGGATCATCCGTCACTGTATTTACAATGGGGATTATCAGTCACTGTATTTACACTGTGAATTATCATTTGCTTTCTTTACACTGGGATTTATCAGACACTATATTTACACTGGGGATTATCAGTCACTTTATTTGCACTGGGGATTAACAGTCACTTTATTTACACTGGGGATTAACAGACACTGTATTTACACTGGGGGAGTATCGATCATCTTATTTACACTGGGGAATTATAAAACACTGTATTTACACTGGGAGATTATCAGACACTGTATTTTCACTGCGGAATTATCGTTCACTGTATTTACACTGGGGATTATCATTCGCTGTATTAACACTGTTGGGTTATCAGGCACTGTATTCCCACTGGAGAATTATCAGACACTGTATATACACTGGGGATTATCATTCTCTTTATTTAACTGGGGTTGCTCAGACACTGTATTTACACTGGGGGATTATTAGACACTGTATTTGCACTGGGGGAGTATCATTCACTGTATTTACACTGGGGGATTATCAGTCACTATATTTACACTGGGTTTTATCAGTCACTGTATTTCCACTGGGCATTATTATTTTCTCTATTTACACTGGGGATTTTACGACATTGTATTTACACTGTGGGATTATCAGTCACTGTATTTACACTGGGGATTATCAGGCACTGTATTTACACTTGGGATTATCATTTACTGTATTTACACTGGCGGTTATCAGTCACTGTATTTACACTGGGGATCATTAGACACTGTATTTGCACTGGGGGATTATCCGTCACCATATTTACACTGATAATTATTTGACACTGTATTTGCACTGGGGATGATCATTCACTGTATTTACACTGGGGATGATCATTCACTGTATTTACACTGCGGATTATCAGTCACTGTATTTACACCGGTTTATCAGACATCGTATATACACTGGGGGTTATCAGTCGCTGTAGTTACACTGGGGATTATCAGTCACTGTATTTACACTGGTTTATCAGATACTGTATTTACACTGAGGGATTATTAGACACTGTATTTGCACTGGGGGAGTATTATTCACTGTATTTACACTGGGTTTTATCAGTCACTGTATTTCCACTGGGCATTATTATTTTCTCTATTTACACTGGGGATTTTAAGACATTGTATTTACACTGTGGGATTATCAGTCACTGTATTTGCACTGGGGGATTATCAGACACTTTATTTGCACTGGGAATTATCAGTCACTGTATTTACACTGGGGATTATCAGGCACTGTTTTTACACTGGGGGATTATCATTCACTGTATTTACACTGGGGGGTTATCAGTCTCTGTATTTACACTGGGGATCATTAGACACTGTATTTGCAATGGGGGATTATCCATCACCGTATTTACACTGGGGATTATTTGACGCTGTATTTGCACTGGGGATCATCATTCACTGTATTTACACTGCGGATTATCAGTCACTGTATTTACACTGGGGATTATTTGACACTGTATTTACACTGGGGATGATCATTGACTGTATTTACACTGGGGATTATCAGTCGCTGTATTTACACTGGGGATTATCAGTCACTGTATTTACACTGGGTTTATCAGACACTGTATATACACTGGGGATTATCATTCACTTTATTTAACTGGGGTTTATCAGACACTGTATTTAAACTGGGGGATTATTAAACACTGTATTTGCACCGGGGATGTATCATTCACTGTATTTACACTGGGGGATTATCAGTCACTGTATTTACACTGGGTTTTATCAGTCACTGTATTTCCACTGGGCATTATTATTTTCTCTATTTACACTGCGAATGTTACAACATTGTATTTACACTGTGGGATTATCAGTCTCTGTATTTACACTGGGGGTTATTTGACAATGTATTTGCACTGGGGATTATCATTCACTGTATTTACACTCCGGATTATCAGTCACTGTATTTACACTGGGGGATTATCGGTCACCGTATTTACACTGGACTTATCAGACACTGTATATACACCTTGGATTTTCATTCACTGTATTTACACTGGGGATTATCAGTCACTGTATTTCCACTGGGCATTATTATTTTCTCTATTTACACTGGGGATTTTACGCCATTGTATTTACATTGTGGGATTATCAGTCACTGTATTTACACTGGGGATTATCAGGCACTGTATTTACACTTGGGATTATCATTCACTGTATTTACACTGGCGGTTGTCAGTCACTGTATTTACACTGGGGATCATTAGACACTGTATTTGCACTGGGGGATTATCCGTCACCATATTTACACTGATAATTATTTGACACTGTATTTGCACTGGGGATGATCATTCACTGTATTTACACTGGGAATGATCATTCACTGTATTTACACTGTGGATTATCAGTCACTGTATTTACACCGGTTTATCAGACATTGTATATACACTGGGGGTTATCAGTCGCTGTAGTTACACTGGGGATTATCAGTCACTGTATTTACACTGGTTTATCAGATACTGTATTTACACTGAGGGATTATTAGACACTGTATTTGCACTGGGGGAGTATTATTCACTGTATTTACACTGGGTTTTATCAGTCACTGTATTTCCACTGGTCATTATTATTTTCTCTATTTACACTGGGGATTTTAAGACATTGTATTTACACTGTGGGATTATCAGTCACTGTATTTGCACTGGGGGATTATCAGACACTGTATTTACACTGGGAATTAGCAGTCACTGTATTTACACTGGGGATTATCAGGCACTGTTTTTACACTGGGGGATTATCATTCACTGTATTTACACTGGGGGATTATCAGTCTCTGTATTTACACTGGGGATCATTAGACACTGTATTTGCAATGGGGGATTATCCATCACCGTATTTACACTGGGGATTATTTGACGCTGTATTTGCACTGGGGATCATCATTCACTGTATTTACACTGCGGATTATCAGTCACTGTATTTACACTGGGGATTATTTGACACTGTATTTGCACTGAGGATGATCATTGACTGTATTTACACTGGGGATTATCAGTCGCTGTATTTACACTGGGGATTATCAGTCACTGTATTTACACTGGGTTTATCAGACACTGTATATACACTGGGGATTATCATTCACTTTATTTAACTGGGGTTTATCAGACACTGTATTTAAACTGGGGGATTATTAAACAGTGTATTTGCACCGGGGATGTATCATTCACTGTATTTACACTGGGGGATTATCAGTCACTGTATTTACACTGGGTTTTATCAGTCACTGTATTTCCACTGGGCATTATTATTTTCTCTATTTACACTGGGAATGTTACAACATTGTATTTACACTGTGGGATTATCAGTCTCTTTATTTACACTGGGGGTTATTTGACACTGTATTTGCACTGGGGATTATCATTCACTGTATTTACACTCCGGATTATCAGTCACTGTATTTACACTGGGGGATTATCAGTCACCGTATTTACACTGGACTTATCAGACACTGTATATACACCTTGGATTTTCATTCACTGTATTTACACTGGGGATTATCAGTCACTGTATTTACACTGTGATTTATCAGGCACTGAATTTACACTGGGATCGTCAGTCACTGTATTTACACTGGGGATTATCGGACACTAGTTACACTGGGGATTATCAGACATTGTATTTTCACTGGGGGATTATCAGTCACTGTATTTACACTGGGGAATGATCGGACACTTTATTTACACTGGAGCGTTATCAGGCACTGTATTAACACTGGGGATTATCAGGCATTGTATTTACACTGGGGGATTATCAGTCACTGTATTTACACTGGGGGATTATCATTCACTGTATTTACACGGGGGATTATCTTTCACCGTATTTACACTGGGGATTATCAGTCACTGTATTTACACTGAGGTATTATCAATCACTGTATTTACACTGGGGATTATCAGTCACTGTATTTGCACTGGGGGATTATCAGACACTGTTTTTACACTGGGGGATTATCATACACTGTTTTAACACTCGGGATTATCATTCACTGTATTTACACTGGGGTATTATCAGTCATTGTATTTACACTGGGGGATCATTAGACACTGTATTTGCACTGCGGGATTATCCGTCACTGTATTTACACTGGGGGGTTATCATTCAATGTATTTACACTGGAAATGAACAGTTAATGTATTTAAACTGGGGGATTATCAGTCACTGTATTTACACTGGGGGATTATCACACGCTGTATTTTCACTGGGGGTTATCAGACACTGCCTTTACACTGGGGATTATCATTCACTGTATTTACACTGGGAATTTTCAGACACCGCATTTACACTGAGGATTATTAGACACTGTATTTACACGGAGGATTATCTGACACTGTATTTACACTGGGGATTATCAGACACTCTATTTACAATGAGGGATTATCAGTCACTGTATTTACACTGGGGATTATCAGTCACTGTTTTTACACTGGGATTTATCAGGCACTGAATTTACACTGGAATCATCAGTCACTGTATTTACACTGGGGATTATCAGACACTAGTTACACTGGGGATTATCAGACATTATATTTTCACTGAGGGATTATCAGTCACTGTATTTACACTGGGGAATGATCGGACACTTTATTTACACTGGAGCGTTATCAGGCACTGTATTAACACTGGGGATTATCAGACATTGTATTTACACTGGGGGATTATCAGTCACTGTATTTACACTGGGGGATTATCATTCACTGTATTTACACGGGGGATTATCTTTCACCGTATTTACACTGGGGATTATCAGTCACGGTATTTACACTGAGGTATTATCAATCACTGTATTTACACTGGGGATTATCAGTCACTGTATTTGCACTGGGGGATTATCAGACACTGTATTTACACTGGGGGATTATCATACACTGTTTTAACACTCGGGATTATCATTCACTGTATTTACACTGGGGTATTATCAGTCATTGTATTTACACTGGGGGATCATTAGACACTGTATTTGCACTGCGGGATTATCCGCCACTGTATTTACACTGGGGGGTTA
This sequence comes from Pristiophorus japonicus, assembly GCF_044704955.1. Taxonomy (NCBI): domain Eukaryota; kingdom Metazoa; phylum Chordata; class Chondrichthyes; family Pristiophoridae; genus Pristiophorus; species Pristiophorus japonicus. The sequence goes on along the minus strand of NC_091988.1, from coordinate 124,224,710 downwards.
TCATTCAATGTATTTACACTGGAAATGATCAGTTAATGTATTTACACTGGGGGATTATCAGTCACTGTATTTACACTGGGGGATTATCAAACGCTGTATTTTCACTGGGGGTTATCAGACACTGCCTTTACACTGGGAATTATCATTCACTGTATTTACACTGGGAATTTTCAGACACTGCATTTACACTGAGGATTATTAGACACTGTATTTACACGGAGGATTATCTGACACTGTATTTACACTGGGGATTATCAGACACTCTATTTACAATGAGGGATTATCAGTCACTGTATTTACACTGGGGATTATCAGTCACTTTGTTTACACCGGGGGATTATCCGTTACTGTATTTACATTGGTGTATTATCATTGATTGTATTTACACTGGAGGATTATCAAACACTGTATTTACACTGGGGATTATCAGTCGCTGTATTTACACTGGGGATTATCAGTCACTGTATTTACACTGGGCTTATCAGACACTGTATATACACTGGGGATTATCATTCACTTTATTTACACTGGGGATTATCAGACACCGTATTTACACTGGGAGATTATTAGACATTGTATTTGCACTGGAGGATTATCATTCACTGTATTTACAGTGGGGGATTGTCAGTCACTGTATTTGCACTGGCGATTATCAGTCACTGTATTTACACTGATGGTTATTAGACACTGTTTTTATACTCGGGATTATCATTCACTGTATTTACACTGGGGTATTATCAGTCACTGTATTTACGCTGGGAATCATTAGACAATGTATTTGCACTGTGGGATTATCCGTCACTGTATTTACACTGGAGGGTTATCATTCAATGTATTTACACTGGAAATTATCAGTTAATGTATTTACACTGGGGGATTATCAGTCACTGTATTTACACTGTGGGATTATCCGTAACTGTATTTACTTTGGTGGATTATCATTCACTGTATTTACACTGGGGGATTATCAAACGCTGTATTTTCACTTGGGTTTATCAGACACTGTCTTTACACTGGGGATTATCATTCACTGTATTTACACTGGGAATTTTCAGACACTGCATTTACACTGGGGATTATTAGACACTGTATTTACACGGAGGATTATCTGACACTCTATTTACACTGGGGATTATCAGACACTGTATTTACAATGAGGGATTATCAGTCACTATATTTACACTGGGGATTATCAGTCACTTTGTTTACACTGGGGGATTATCTGTTACTGTATTTACATTGGTGGATTATCATTGATTGTATTTACACTGGAGGATTATCAAACACTGTATTTACACTGGGGATTATCAATCGCTATAATTACACTGGGGATTATCAGTCACTGTATTTACACTGGGCTTATCAGACACTGTATATACACTGGGGATTATCATTCACTTTATTTACACTGGGGATTATCAGACACTGTATTTACATTGGTGGATTATCATTGATTGTATTTACACTGGAGGATTATCAAACACTGTATTTACACTGGGGATTATCAATCGCTATCATTACACTTGCGGATTATCAGTCACTGTATTTACACTGGGCTTATCAGACACTGTATATACACTGGGGATTATCATCCACTTTATTTACACTGGGGATTATCAGACACTGTATTTACACTGGGAGATTATTAGACATTGTATTTGCTCTGGGGGATTATCATTCACTGTATTTACAGTGGGGGATTGTCAGTCACTGTATTTACACTGGCGATTATCAGTCACTGTATTTACACTGATGGTTATTAGACACTGCATTTACACCGGGGGGCTATCACTCACTGTAAATACACTGGGGATTATCAGGCACTGTATTTACACTGGAGATTATCAGGCACTGTTTTTACAGTTGGGATTATCATACACTGTATTTACACTGGGGGTTATCCGTCACTGTATTAACACTGGGGATAATTAGACACTGTATTTGAACTGGGGGATTATCCGTCACCGTATTTACACTGAGGATTATTTGACACTGTATTTGCACTGGGGATGATCATTCACTGTATTTACACTGCGGATTATCAGTCACTGTATTTACACTGGGGATTATCAGTCACTGTTTTTAACTGGGGTTTATCAGATACTGTATTTACACTGGAGGATTACTAGACACTGTGTTTGCACTGGGGGAGTATTATTCACAGTATTTACACTGGGTTTTATCAGTCACTGTATTTCCACTGGGCATTATGATTTTCTCTATTTATACTGGGGATTTTAAGACATTGTATTTACACTGTGGGATTCTCAGTCACTGTCAGGCACTGTATTTACACTGGGGATTATCAGTCGCTGTATTGATACTGGGGGATTATTAGACACTGTATTTGCACGGGGCTTATCAGACACTGTATATACACTGGGGATTGTTAGACACTTTATTTAACTGGGGTTTATCAGACATTGTATTTATACTGGGGGATTACTAGACACTGTATTTGCACTGGGGGGTTATCATTCACTGTATTTGCAGTGCGGGATTATCAGTCACTGCATTTACACTGAAGGTTACCAGACACTGTTTTTACACTGGGGATTATCAGTCTCTGTATTTACACGGGGGGATTATCAGTTACTGTATTTACACTGGGGGGCTATCAGTCACTGTATTTACACTGGGGATTATCATTCATTGTATTTACACTGGGGATTATTAGACACTGTATTTACACTGGGGTTTATCAGACACTGTATTTATTCTGGGGATTATCAGACACTGTATTTTCACTGGGGGATTATCAGTCACTGTATTTACACTGGGGAATGATCGGACACTGTATTTACACTGGCGGGTTATCAGATACTGTATTAACATTGGGGATTCTCAGTCACTCTATTTGCACTGGGGGATTATCAGGCACTGTATTTACACTGGGGATTATCAGTCACTGTATTTACACTGGGGGATTATTAGACACTGTATTTACACGGGGCTTATCAGACACTGTATATACACTGGGGGATTACTAGACACTATATTTGCATTGGGGGTGTATTATTCACTGTATTTATACTGGGGGATTATCAGTCACTGTATTTACACTTGGTTTTATCAGTCACTGTATTTCCACTGGGCATTATTATTTTCTCTATTTACACTGGGGATTTTAAGACATGGTATTTACACTGTGGGATTCTCAGTCACTGTATTTGCACTGGGGGATTATCAGGTGCTGTATTTACACTGGGCATTATCAATCACTGTATTTACACTGGGGGATTATTAGACACTATGTACACGGGGCTTATCAGACACTGTATATACACTGTTGATTGTTAGACACTGTATTTACACTGGGGATTATCAGTCACTGTATTTACACTGGGCTTATCAGACACTGTATTTATTCTGGGGATTATCATTCACTGCATTTACACTGGGGATTATCAGTCACTGTATTTACACTGGGGATTAAAGGTCACTGTATTTACACTGGGGGTTATCAGTAACTTAATTTAAACTGCGGATTATCAGACACTTGTTACACTGGGGATTATCAGACACTGTATTTTCACTGGGGGAATTATCAATCACTGTATTTACACTGGGGAATGATCGGACACTGTATTTACACTGGCGGGTTATCAGGCACTGTATTAACACTGGGGATTCTCAGTCACTGTATTTGCACTGGGGGATTATCAGGCACTGTATTTACACTGTGGATTATCAGTCACTGTATTTACACTGGGGAATTATTAGACGCTGTATTTACACGGGGCTTATCAGTCACAGTATATACACTGGGGGATTACTAGACACTATTTGCACTGGGGGAGTATTATTCACTGTATTTATACTGGGGGATTATCAGTCACTGTATTTACACTTGGTTTTATCAGTCACTGTATTTCCACTGGGCATTATTATTTTCTCTATTTACACTGGGGATTTTAATACATGGTATTTACACTGTGGGATTATCAGTCACTGTATTTGCACTGGGGGATTATCAGGTGCTGTATTTACACTGGGCATTATCAGTCACTGTATTTACACTGGGGGATTATTAGACACTGTATGTACACGAGGCTTATCAGACACTGTATATACACTGTTGATTGTTAGACACTGTATTTGCACTGGGGATTATCAGTCACTGTATTTACACTGGGCTTATCAGACACTGTATTTACACTGGGGATTATCGTTCGTTGTATTTACACTGGGGATTATCAGACACTGCATTTACACTGGCGTTTATCAGACACTATTTATTCTGGGGATTATCATTCACTGTATTTACACTGGGGATTATCAGTCACTGTATTTACACTGGGGATTAAAGGTCACTGTATTTACACTGGGGGTTATCAGTAACTTAATTTAAACTGCGGATTATCAGACACTTGTTACACTGGGGATTATCAGACACTGTATTTACACTGGGGAATGATCGGACACTGTATTTACACTGGTGGGTTATCAGGCACTGTATTAACACTGGGGATTCTCAGTCACTGTATTTGCACTGGGGGATTATCAGGCACTGTATTTACACTGTGGATTATCAGTCACTGTATTTACACTGGGGGATTATTAGACGCTGTATTTACACGGGGCTTATCAGACACCGTATATACACTGGGGGATTACTAGACACTATTTGCACTGGGGGAGTATTATTCACTGTATTTATACTGGGGGGTTATCAGTCACTGTATTTACACTTGGTTTTATCAGTCACTGTATTTCCACTGGGCATTATTATTTTCTCTATTTACACTGGGGATTTTAAGACATTGTATTTACACTGTGGGATTCTCAGTCACTGTATTTGTACTGGGGTATTATCAGGCACTGTATTTACACTGGGGATTATCAGTCACTGTATTTACACTGGGGGATTATTAGACACTGTATTTACACAGGGCTTATCAGACACTGTATATACACTGTTGATTGTTAGACACTGTATTTACACTGGGGATTATCCGTCACTGTATTGGCATGGGGGCATTATCAGGCACTGTATTTACACTGGAGATTATCAGTCACTGTATTTACACTGGGCTTATCAGACACTGTATGTACACTGTGGATTATCATTCACTTTATTTACACTGGGGATTATCAGGCACTGTTCTTACACTGGGGGATTATTAGACACTGTATTTGCACTGGGGATTATTATTCACTGTATTTGCAGTGGGGGATTATCAGTCGCTGCATTTACACTGAAGGTTACCAGACACTGTTTTTACACTGGGGATTATCAGTCTCTGTATTTACACAGGGGGATTATCAGTTACTGTATTTACACTGGGGGGCTATCAGTCACTGTATTTACACTGGGGATTATCATTCATTGTATTTACACTGGGGATTATCAGACACTGTATTTACACTGGGGTTTATCAGACACGGTATTTATTCTGGGGATTATCATTCACTGTATTTACACTGGGGATTATCAGTCACTGTATTTACACTGGGGATTAAAGGTCACTGTATTTACACTGGGCTTATCAGACACTGTATATACACTGGGGATTATCATTCACTTTATTTACACTGGGGATTATCAGACACCGTATTTACACTGGGAGATTATTAGACATTGTATTTGCACTGGAGGATTATCATTCACTGTATTTACAGTGGGGGATTGTCAGTCACTGTATTTGCACTGGCGATTATCAGTCACTGTATTTACACTGATGGTTATTAGACACTGTTTTTACACTCGGGATTATCATTCACTGTATTTACACTGGGGTATTATCAGTCACTGTATTTACGCTGGGAATCATTAGACAATGTATTTGCACTGTGGGATTATCCGTCACTGTATTTACACTGGAGGGTTATCATTCAATGTATTTACACTGGAAATTATCAGTTAATGTATTTACACTGGGGGATTATCAGTCACTGTATTTACACTGTGGGATTATCCGTAACTGTATTTACTTTGGTGGATTATCATTCACTGTATTTACACTGGGGGATTATCAAACGCTGTATTTTCACTTGGGTTTATCAGACACTGTCTTTACACTGGGGATTATCATTCACTGTATTTACACTGGGAATTTTCAGACACTGCATTTACACTGGGGATTATTAGACACTGTATTTACACGGAGGATTATCTGACACTCTATTTACACTGGGGATTATCAGACACTGTATTTACAATGAGGGATTATCAGTCACTATATTTACACTGGGGATTATCAGTCACTTTGTTTACACTGGGGGATTATCTGTTACTGTATTTACATTGGTGGATTATCATTGATTGTATTTACACTGGAGGATTATCAAACACTGTATTTACACTGGGGATTATCAATCGCTATAATTACACTGGGGATTATCAGTCACTGTATTTACACTGGGCTTATCAGACACTGTATATACACTGGGGATTATCATTCACTTTATTTACACTGGGGATTATCAGACACTGTATTTACATTGGTGGATTATCATTGATTGTATTTACACTGGAGGATTATCAAACACTGTATTTACACTGGGGATTATCAATCGCTATCATTACACTTGCGGATTATCAGTCACTGTATTTACACTGGGCTTATCAGACACTGTATATACACTGGGGATTATCATCCACTTTATTTACACTGGGGATTATCAGACACTGTATTTACACTGGGAGATTATTAGACATTGTATTTGCTCTGGGGGATTATCATTCACTGTATTTACAGTGGGGGATTGTCAGTCACTGTATTTACACTGGCGATTATCAGTCACTGTATTTACACTGATGGTTATTAGACACTGCATTTACACCGGGGGGCTATCACTCACTGTAAATACACTGGGGATTATCAGGCACTGTGTTTACACTGGAGATTATCAGGCACTGTTTTTACAGTTGGGATTATCATACACTGTATTTACACTGGGGGTTATCCGTCACTGTATTTACACTGGGGATAATTAGACACTGTATTTGAACTGGGGGATTATCCGTCACCGTATTTGCACTGAGGATTATTTGACACTGTATTTGCACTGGGGATGATCATTCACTGTATTTACACTGCGGATTATCAGTCACTGTATTTACACTGGGGATTATCAGTCACTGTTTTTAACTGGGGTTTATCAGATACTGTATTTACACTGGAGGATTACTAGACACTGTGTTTGCACTGGGGGAGTATTATTCACAGTATTTACACTGGGTTTTATCAGTCACTGTATTTCCACTGGGCATTATGATTTTCTCTATTTATACTGGGGATTTTAAGACATTGTATTTACACTGTGGGATTCTCAGTCACTGTCAGGCACTGTATTTACACTGGGGATTATCAGTCGCTGTATTGATACTGGGGGATTATTAGACACTGTATTTGCACGGGGCTTATCAGACACTGTATATACACTGGGGATTGTTAGACACTTTATTTAACTGGGGTTTATCAGACATTGTATTTATACTGGGGGATTACTAGACACTGTATTTGCACTGGGGGGTTATCATTCACTGTATTTGCAGTGCGGGATTATCAGTCACTGCATTTACACTGAAGGTTACCAGACACTGTTTTTACACTGGGGATTATCAGTCTCTGTATTTACACGGGGGGATTATCAGTTACTGTATTTACACTGGGGGGCTATCAGTCACTGTATTTACACTGGGGATTATCATTCATTGTATTTACACTGGGGATTATTAGACACTGTATTTACACTGGGGTTTATCAGACACTGTATTTATTCTGGGGATTATCAGACACTGTATTTTCACTGGGGGATTATCAGTCACTGTATTTACACTGGGGAATGATCGGACACTGTATTTACACTGGCGGGTTATCAGATACTGTATTAACATTGGGGATTCTCAGTCACTCTATTTGCACTGGGGGATTATCAGGCACTGTATTTACACTGGGGATTATCAGTCACTGTATTTACACTGGGGGATTATTAGACACTGTATTTACACGGGGCTTATCAGACACTGTATATACACTGGGGGATTACTAGACACTATATTTGCATTGGGGGTGTATTATTCACTGTATTTATACTGGGGGATTATCAGTCACTGTATTTACACTTGGTTTTATCAGTCACTGTATTTCCACTGGGCATTATTATTTTCTCTATTTACACTGGGGATTTTAAGACATGGTATTTACACTGTGGGATTCTCAGTCACTGTATTTGCACTGGGGGATTATCAGGTGCTGTATTTACACTGGGCATTATCAATCACTGTATTTACACTGGGGGATTATTAGACACTATGTACACGGGGCTTATCAGACACTGTATATACACTGTTGATTGTTAGACACTGTATTTACACTGGGGATTATCAGTCACTGTATTTACACTGGGCTTATCAGACACTGTATTTATTCTGGGGATTATCATTCACTGCATTTACACTGGGGATTATCAGTCACTGTATTTACACTGGGGATTAAAGGTCACTGTATTTACACTGGGGGTTATCAGTAACTTAATTTAAACTGCGGATTATCAGACACTTGTTACACTGGGGATTATCAGACACTGTATTTTCACTGGGGGAATTATCAATCACTGTATTTACACTGGGGAATGATCGGACACTGTATTTACACTGGCGGGTTATCAGGCACTGTATTAACACTGGGGATTCTCAGTCACTGTATTTGCACTGGGGATTATCAGTCACTGTATTTACACTGGGGGATTATTAGACACTGTATTTACACGGGGCTTATCAGACACTGTATATACACTGGGGGATTACTAGACACTATATTTGCATTGGGGGTGTATTATTCACTGTATTTATACTGGGGGATTATCAGTCACTGTATTTACACTTGGTTTTATCAGTCACTGTATTTCCACTGGGCATTATTATTTTCTCTATTTACACTGGGGATTTTAAGACATGGTATTTACACTGTGGGATTCTCAGTCACTGTATTTGCACTGGGGGATTATCAGGTGCTGTATTTACACTGGGCATTATCAATCACTGCATTTACACTGGGGGATTATTAGACACTATGTTCACGGGGCTTATCAGACACTGTATATACACTGTTGATTGTTAGACACTGTATTTATTCTGGGGATTATCATTCACTGCATTTACACTGGGGATTATCAGTCACTGTATTTACACTGGGGATTAAAGGTCACTGTATTTACACTGGGGGTTATCAGTAACTTAATTTAAACTGCGGATTATCAGACACTTGTTACACTGGGGATTATCAGACACTGTATTTTCACTGGGGGAATTATCAATCACTGTATTTACACTGGGGAATGATCGGACACTGTATTTACACTGGGGATTCTCAGTCACTGTATTTGCACTGGGGGATTATCAGGCACTGTATTTACACTGTGGATTATCAGTCACTGTATTTACACTGGGGGATTATTAGACGCTGTATTTACACGGGGCTTATCAGACACCGTATATACACTGGGGGATTACTAGACACTATTTGCACTGGGGGAGTATTATTCACTGTATTTATACTGGGGGGTTATCAGTCACTGTATTTACACTTGGTTTTATCAGTCACTGTATTTCCACTGGGCATTATTATTTTCTCTATTTACACTGGGGATTTTAAGACATTGTATTTACACTGTGGGATTCTCAGTCACTGTATTTGTACTGGGGTATTATCAGGCACTGTATTTACACTGGGGATTATCAGTCACTGTATTTACACTGGGGGATTATTAGACACTGTATTTACACAGGGCTTATCAGACACTGTATATACACTGTTGATTGTTAGACACTGTATTTACACTGGGGATTATCAGTCACTGTATTGGCATGGGGGCATTATCAGGCACTGTATTTACACTGGAGATTATCAGTCACTGTATTTACACTGGGCTTATCAGACACTGTATGTACACTGTGGATTACCATTCACTTTATTTACACTGGGGATTATCAGGCACTGTTCTTACACTGGGGGATTATTAGACACTGTATTTGCACTGGGGATTATTATTCACTGTATTTGCAGTGGGGGATTATCAGTCGCTGCATTTACACTGGGGGGCTATCAGTCACTGTATTTACACTGGGGATTATCATTCATTGTATTTACACTGGGGATTATCAGACACTGTATTTACACTGGAGTTTATCAGACACGGTATTTATTCTGGGGATTATCATTCACTGTATTTACACTGGGGATTATCAGTCACTGTATTTACACTGGGGATTAAAGGTCACTGTATTTACACTGGGGGTTATCAGTAACTTAATTTAAACTGCGGATTATCAGACACTAGTTACACTGGGGATTATCAGACGCTGTATTTTCACTGGGGGATTATCCGTCACTGTATTTACACTGGGGAATGATCGGACACTGTATTTACACTGGAGCGTTATCAGGCACTGTATTAACACTGGGGATTATCAGACACTGTATTTACACTGGGGGATTATCATTCACTGTATTTACACTGAAGGATTATCATTCACTGTATTTACACGGGGAATTATCTTTCACCGTATTTACACTGGGGATGATCAGTCACTGTATTTACACTGGGGTGTTATCAATCACTGTATTTACACTGGGGATTATCAGACACTGTATTTAAACTGGGGATTATCAGTCACTGTATTTACACTGTGGTTTATCAGACACTGTATTTATTCTGGGGGTTATCATTCACTGTATTTACACTGGGGATTATCAGTCACTGTATTTACACTGGGGCTTAAAGATCACTGTATTTACACTGGGGGTTATCAGTAACTTAATTTAAACTGCGGATTATCAGACACTAGTTACACTGGGGATTATCAGACACTGTATTTTCATTGGGGGGGATTATCAGCCACTGTATTTACACTGGGGAATGATCAGACACTGTATTTACACTGGGGGATTATCATGCACTGTATTTACACTGGGGCCTATCAGACACTGTATTTACACTGGCGATTATCAGTCACTGTATTTTCACTGGATTATCAGACACTGTTTTTACACTTGGGATTATCATTCACTGTATTTACACTGGGGTGTTATCAGTAACTGTATTTACACTGGGGATCATTAGACACTGTATTTGCACTGGGGGATTAACCATCACCGTATTTACACTGGGGATTATTTGACACTGTATTTGCACTGGTGATGATCGTTCACTATATTTACACCGGTTTATCAGGCATTGTATATACACTGGTGATGATCAGACACTGTATTTTCACTGGGGGATTATCAGTCACTGTATTTACACTGGGGAATGATCGGACACTTTTTTTACACTGGCGGGTTATCAGGCACTGTATTTACACTGCGAATTATCAGACACTAGTTACACTGGGGATGATCAGACACTGCATTTTCACTGAGGGATTATCAGCCACTGTAGTTACACTGGGGAATGATCAGACACTATATTTACACTGGGGGATTATCAGGCACTGTAGTTACACTGGGACCTATCATACACTGTATTTACATTGGGGGATTGTCGGTCACTGTATTTACACTGGGGGATTATCATTCACTGTATTTACACGGGGGGTTATCATTCACCGTATTTACACTGGGGATTATCAGTCACTGTATTTACAATGGGGATTATCAGGCACTGTATTTACACTGGATTATCAGACACTGTTTTTACCCTTGGGATTATCATTCACTGTATTTACACTGGGGGGTTATCAGTCACTGTATTTACACTGGGGATCATTAGACACTGTATTTGCACTGGGGGATTAACCATCACCGTATTTACACTGGGGATTATTTGTCACTGTATTTGCACTGGGGATGATCATTCACTGTATTTACACTGCGGATTATCAGTCACTGTATTTACACAGGGGATTATCAGTCACTATGTTTACACCGGTTTGTCAGATATTGTATATACACTGGGGGTTATCAGTCACTGTATTTACACTGGGGATTATCAGTCACTGTATTTGCACTGGGGATTATCATTCACTTTATTTAACTGGGGTTTATCAGACACTGTATTTACACTGGGGGATTATTAGACACTGTATTTGCACTGGGGGAGTATCATTCACTGTATTTACACTGGGGATTATCAGTCACTGTATTTACACTAGGTTTTATCGGTCACTGTATTTCCACTGGGCATTATTATTTTCTCTATTTACACTGGGGATTTTAAGACATTGTATTTACACTGTGGGATTCTCAGTCACTGTCAGGCACTGTATTTACACTGGGGATTATCAGTCACTGTATTGATACTGGGGGATTATTAGACACTGTATTTGCACGGGGCTTATCAGACACTGTATATACACTGGGGATTGTTAGACACTTTATTTAACTGTGGTTTATCAGACATTGTATTTACACTGGGGGATTACTAGACACTGTATTTGCACTGGGGGATTATCATTCACTGTATTTGCAGTGCGGGATTATCAGTCACTGCATTTACACTGAAGGTTACCAGACACTGTTTTTACACTGGGGATTATCAGTCTCTGTATTTACACGAGGGGATTATCAGTTACTGTATTTACACTGGGGGGCTATCAGTCACTGTATTTACACTGGGGATTATCATTCATTGTATTTACTCTGGGGATTATTAGACACTGTATTTACACTGGGGTTTATCAGACACTGTATTTATTCTGGGGATTATCATTCACTGTATTTACACTGGGGATTATCAGTCACTATTTACACTGGGGATTAAAGGTCACTGTATTTACACTGGGGATTATCAGACACTGTATTTTCACTGGGGGATTATCAGTCACTGTATTTACACTGGGGAATGATCGGACACTGTATTTACACTGGTGGGTTATCAGACACTGTATTAACATTGGGGATTCTCAGTCACTCTATTTGCACTGGGGGATTATCAGGCACTGTATTTACACTTGGGATTATCAGTCACTGTATTTACACTGGGGAATTATTAGACACTGTATTTACACGGGGCTTATCAGACACTGTATATACACTGGGGGATTACTAGACACTATATTTGCATTGGGGGTGTATTATTCACTGTATTTATACTGGGGGATTATCAGTCACTGTATTTACACTTGGTTTTATCAGTCACTGTAATTCCACTGGGCATTATTATTTTCTCTATTTACACTGTGGATTTTAATACATGGTATTTACACTGTGGGATTCTCAGTCACTATTTGCACTGGGGGATTATCAGGTGCTGTATTTACACTGGGCATTATCAATCACTGTATTTACACTGGGGGATTATTAGACACTATGTACACGGGGCTTATCAGACACTATATATACACTGTTGATTGTTAGACACTGTAATTACACTGGGGATTATCAGTCACTGTATTTACACTGGGCTTATCAGACACTATTTATTCTGGGGATTATCATTCACTGTATTTACACTGGGGATTATCAGTCACTGTATTTACACTGGGGATTAAAGGTCACTGTATTTACACTGGGGGTTATCAGTAACTTAATTTAAACTGCGGATTATCAGACACTTGTTACACTGGGGATTATCAGACACTGTATTTTCACTGGGGGAATTATCAGTCACCGTATTTACACTGGGGAATGATCGGACACTGTATTTACACTGGCGGGTTATCAGGCACTGTATTAACACTGGGGATTCTCAGTCACTGTATTTGCACTGGGGGATTATCAGGCACTGTATTTACACTGTGGATTATCAGTCACTGTATTTACACTGGGGGATTATTAGACGCTGTATTTACACGGGGCTTATCAGACACAGTATATACACTGGGGGATTACTAGACACTATTTGCACTGGGGGAGTATTATTCACTGTATTTATACTGGGGGATTATCAGTCACTGTATTTACACTTGGTTTTATCAGTCACTGTATTTCCACTGGGCATTATTATTTTCTCTAATTACACTGGGGATTTTAATACATGGTATTTACACTGTGGGATTCTCAGTCACTGTATTTGCACTGGGGGATTATCAGGTGCTGTATTTACACTGGGCATTGTCAGTCACTGTATTTACACTGGGGGATTATTAGACACTGTATGTACACGGGGCTTATCAGACACTGTATATACACTGTTGATTGTTAGACACTGTATTTACACTGGGGATTATCAGTCACTGTATTTACACTGGGCTTATCAGACACTGTATTTACACTGGGGATTATCGTTCATTGTATTTACACTGGGGATTATCAGACACTGCATTTACACTGGCGTTTATCAGACACTGTATTTATTCTGGGGATTATCATTTACTGTATTTACACTGGGGATTATCAGTCACTGTATTTACACTGGGGATTAAAGGTCACTGTATTTACACTGGGGGTTATCAGTAACTTAATTTAAACTGCGGATTATCAGACACTTGTTACACTGGGGATTATCAGACACTGTATTTTCACTGGGGGATTATCAGTCACTGTATTTACACTGGGGAATGATCGGACACTGTATTTACACTGGTGGGTTATCAGGCACTGTATTAACACTGGGGATTCTCAGTCACTGTATTTGCACTGGGGGATTATCAGGCACTGTATTTACACTGTGGATTATCAGTCACTGTATTTACACTGGGGGATTATTAGACGCTGTATTTCCACGGGGCTTATCAGACACAGTATATACACTGGGGGATTACTAGACACTATTTGCACTGGGGGAGTATTATTCACTGTATTTATACTGGGGGATTATCAGTCACTGTATTTACACTTGGTTTTATCAGTCACTGTATTTCCACTGGGCATTATTATTTTCTCTATTTACACTGGGGATTTTAAGACATTGTATTTACACTGTGGGATTCTCAGTCACTGTATTTGCACTGGGGTATTATCAGGCACTGTATTTACACTGGGGATTATCAGTCACTGTATTTACACTGGGGGATTATTAGACACTGTATTTACACAGGGCTTATCAGACACTGTATATACACTGTTGATTGTTAGACACTGTATTTACACTGGGGATTATCCGTCCCTGTATTGGCATGGGGGCATTATCAGGCACTGTATTTACACTGGGGATTATCAGTCACTGTATTTACACTGGGCTTATCAGACACTGTATGTACACTGTGGATTATCATTCACTTTATTTACACTGGGGATTATCAGGCACTGTTCTTACACTGGGGGATTATTAGACACTGTATTTGCACTGGGGATTATCATTCACTGTATTTGCAGTGGGGGATTATCAGTCACTGCATTTACACTGAAGGTTACCAGACACTGTTTTTACACTGGGGATTATCAGTCTCTGTATTTACACAGGGGGATTATCAGTTACTGTATTTACACTGGGGGGCTATCAGTCACTGTATTTACACTGGGGATTATCATTCATTGTATTTACACTGGGGATTATCAGACACTGTATTTACACTGGGGTTTATCAGACACGGTATTTATTCTGGGGATTATCATTCACTGTATTTACACTGGGGATTATCAGTCACTGTATTTACACTGGGGATTAAAGGTCACTGTATTTACACTGGGGGTTATCAGTAACTTAATTTAAACTGCGGATTATCAGACACTTGTTACACTGGGGATTATCAGACACTGTATTTTCACTGGGGGAATTATCAGTCACTGTATTTACACTGGGGAATGATCGGACGCTGTATTTACACTGGCGGGTTATCAGGCACTGTATTAACACTGGGGATTCTCAGTCACTGTATTTGCACTGGGGGATTATCAGGCACTGTATTTACACTGTGGATTATCAGTCACTGTATTTACACTGGGGGATTATTAGACGCTGTATTTACACGGGGCTTATCAGACACAGTATATACACTGGGGGATTACTAGACACTATTTGCACTGGGGGAGTATTATTCACTGTATTTATACTGGGGGATTATCAGTCACTGTATTTACACTTGGTTTTATCAGTCACTGTATTTCCACTGGGCATTATTATTTTCTCTATTTACACTGTGGATTTTAATACATGGTATTTACACTGTGGGATTCTCAGTCACTGTATTTGCACTGGGGGATTATCAGGTGCTGTATTTACACTGGGCATTATCAGTCACTGTATTTACACTGGGGGATTATTAGACACTGTATGTACATGGGGCTTATCAGACACTGTATATACACTGTTGATTGTTAGACACTGCATTTACACTGGGGATTATCAGTCACTGTATTTACACTGGGCTTATCAGACACTGTATTTACACTGGGGATTATCGTTCGTTGTATTTACACTGGGGATTATCAGACACTGCATTTACACTGGCGTTTATCAGACACTGTATTTATTCTGGGGATTATCATTCACTGTATTTACACTGGGGATTATCAGTCACTGTATTTACACTGGGGATTAAAGGTCACTGTATTTACACTGGGGGTTATCAGTAACTTAATTTAAACTGCGGATTATCAGACACTGTATTAACACTGGGGATTCTCAGTCACTGTATTTGCACTGGGGGATTATCAGGCACTGTATTTACACTGTGGATTATCAGTCACTGTATTTACACTGGGGGATTATTAGACGCTGTATTTACACGGGGCTTATCAGACACAGTATATACACTGGGGGATTACTAGACACTATTTGCACTGGGGGAGTATTATTCACTGTATTTATACTGGGGGATTATCAGTCACTGTATTTACACTTGGTTTTATCAGTCACTGTATTTCCACTGGGCATTATTATTTTCTCTATTTACACTGGGGATTTTAAGACATTGTATTTACACTGTGGGATTCTCAGTCACTGTATTTGCACTGGGGTATTATCAGGCACTGTATTTACACTGGGGATTATCCGTCACTGTATTGGCATGGGGGCATTATCAGGCACTGTATTTACACTGGAGATTATCAGTCACTGTATTTACACTGGGCTTATCAGACACTGTATGTACACTGTGGATTATCATTCACTTTATTTACACTGGGGATTATCAGGCACTGTTCTTACACTGGGGGATTATTAGACACTGTATTTGCACTGGGGATTATCATTCACTGTATTTGCAGTGGGGGATTATCAGTCACTGCATTTACACTGAAGGTTACCAGACACTGTTTTTACACTGGGGATTATCAGTCTCTGTATTTACACAGGGGGATTATCAGTTACTGTATTTACACTGGGGGGCTATCAGTCACTGTATTTACACTGGGGATTATCATTCATTGTATTTACACTGGGGATTATCAGACACTGTATTTACACTGGGGTTTATCAGACACGGTATTTATTCTGGGGATTATCATTCACTGTATTTACACTGGGGATTATCAGTCACTATATTTACACTGGGATTAAAGGTCACTGTATTTACACTGGGGGTTATCAGTAACTTAATTTAAACTGCGGATTATCAGACACTAGTTACACTGGGGATTATCAGACACTGTATTTTCACTGGGGGATTATCCGTCACTGTATTTACACTGGGGAATGATCGGACACTGTATTTACACTGGAGCGTTATCAGGCACTGTATTAACACTGGGGATTATCAGACACTGTATTTACACTGGGGGATTATCATTCACTGTATTTACACTGAAGGATTATCATTCACTGTATTTACACGGGGAATTATCTTTCACCGTATTTACACTGGGGATGATCAGTCACTGTATTTACACTGGGGTGTTATCAATCACTGTATTTACACTGGGGATTATCAGACACTGTATTTAAACTGGGGATTATCAGTCACTGTATTTACACTGTGGTTTATCAGACACTGTATTTATTCTGGGGGTTATCATTCACTGTATTTACACTGGGGATTATCAGTCACTGTATTTACACTGGGGCTTAAAGATCACTGTATTTACACTGGGGGTTATCAGTAACTTAATTTAAACTGCGGATTATCAGACACTAGTTACACTGGGGATTATCAGACACTGTATTTTCATTGGGGGGATTATCAGCCACTGTATTTACACTGGGGAATGATCAGACACTGTATTTACACTGGGGGATTATCATGCACTGTATTTACACTGGGGCCTATCAGACACTGTATTTACACTGGCGATTATCAGTCACTGTATTTACACTGGATTATCAGACACTGTTTTTACACTTGGGATTATCATTCACTGTATTTACACTGGGGTGATATCAGTAACTGTATTTACACTGGGGATCATTAGACACTGTATTTGCACTGGGGGATTAACCATCACCGTATTTACACTGGGGATTATTTGACACTGTATTTGCACTGGTGATGATCGTTCACTATATTTACACCGGTTTATCAGGCATTGTATATACACTGGTGATGATCAGACACTGTATTTTCACTGGGGGATTATCAGTCACTGTATTTACACTGGGGAATGATCGGACACTTTTTTTACACTGGCGGGTTATCAGGCACTGTATTTACACTGCGAATTATCAGACACTAGTTACACTGGGAATGATCAGACACTGCATTTTCACTGAGGGATTATCAGCCACTGTAGTTACACTGGGGAATGATCAGACACTATATTTACACTGGGGGATTATCAGGCACTGTAGTTACACTGGGACCTATCATACACTGTATTTACATTGGGGGATTGTCGGTCACTGTATTTACACTGGGGGATTATCATTCACTGTATTTACACGGGGGGTTATCATTCACCGTATTTACACTGGGGATTATCAGTCACTGTATTTACAATGGGGATTATCAGGCACTGTATTTACACTGGATTATCAGACACTGTTTTTACACTTGGGATCATTAGACACTGTATTTGCACTGGGGGATTAACCATCACCGTATTTACACTGGGGATTATTTGTCACTGTATTTGCACTGGGGATGATCATTCACTGTATTTACACTGCGGATTATCAGTCACTGTATTTACACAGGGGATTATCAGTCACTATGTTTACACCGGTTTGTCAGATATTGTATATACACTGGGGGTTATCAGTCACTGTATTTACACTGGGGATTATCAGTCACTGTATTTGCACTGGGGATTATCATTCACTTTATTTAACTGGGGTTTATCAGACACTGTATTTACACTGGGCGATTATTAGACACTGTATTTGCACTGGGGGAGTATCATTCACTGTATTTACACTGGGGATTATCAGTCACTGTATTTACACTAGGTTTTATCGGTCACTGTATTTCCACTGGGCATTATTATTTTCTCTATTTACACTGGGGATTTTAAGACATTGTATTTACACTGTGGGATCATCAGTCACTGTATTTACACTGGGGGATTTTTAGACACTGTATTTACACAGGGCTTATCAGACACTGTATATACACTGGGGATTATTAGACACTGTTTACACTGAGGATTGTCAGTCACTGTATTGGCATGGGGAATTATCAGACACTGTATTTACACTGGAGATTATCAGACACTGTTTTTACACTCGGGGTTATCATTCACTGTATTTCACTGGGGGATTATCAGTCACTATTTGCACTGGGGGTTATTTGACACTGTAGTTGCACTGGGGATGATCATTCACTGTATTTCCACTGGGAATTATCAGTCATTGCATTTACACTGAGGGATTATCAATCACTGTATTTACACTGGACTTATCAGACACTGTTTATACACCTTGGATTATCATTCACTGTATTTACACCGGGGATTATCAGTCACTGTATTTACACTGGGATTTATCACGCACTGTATTTACGCTGGGGATTATCAGTCACTGTATTTACATTGGGGATTAACATTCACTGTATTTACACTGGGGATTATCAGACACTAGTTACACTGGCGATTATCAGACACTGCAATTTCACTGGGGGATTATCCGTCACTGTATTTACACTGGGAAATGATCGGACACTGTATTTACACTGGCGGGTTATCAGGCGCTGTATTAACACTTGGGATTATCAGACACTGTATTTACACAGGGGGATTATCAGTCACTGTATTTACACTGGGGGATTATAATTCACTGTATTTACACGGGGGATTATCTTTCACCGTATTTACACTGGGGATGATCAGTCACTGTAGTTACACTGGGGTATTATCTTTCACTGTATTTACACTGAAGTTTATCAGTCACTGTATTTGCACTGCGGGGTTATCAGTCACTGTATTTACACTTGGGGATTATCAGACACTGTTTTAACACTCGGGATTATCAATCACTGTATTTACACTGGGGTATTATCAGTCACTGTATTTACACTGGGGATCATTAGACACTGTATTTGCACTGTGGGATTATCATTCACTGTATGTACACTGGGGGATTATCATTCAATGTATTTACACTGGAAATTATCAGTTAATGTATTTACACTGGGGGATTATCAGTCACTGTATATACACTGGGGATTATCATTCACTGTATTTACACTGGAAATTTTCAGACACTGCATTTAAACTGGGGATTAGTAGACACTGTATTTACACGGAGTATTATCTGACACTGTATTTACTCTGGGGGATTATTAGACACTGTATTTACACGGGGCTTATCAGACACTTTATATACACTGGGGGATTACTAGACACTATTTGCACTGGGGGAGTATTATTCACTGTATTTATACTGGGGGATTATCAGTCACTATATTTACACTTGGGTTTATCAGTCACTGTATTTCCACTGGGCATTATTATTTTCTCTATTTACACTGGGGATTTTAAGACATTGTATTTACACTGTGGGATTCTCAGTCACTGTATTTGCACTGGGGGATTATCATTCACTGTATTTACACTGGGGATTATCAGTCACTGTATTTACACTGGGGATTAAAGGTCACTGTATTTACACTGGGGGTTATCCGTAACTTAATTTAAACTGCGGATTATCAGACACTTGTTACACTGGGGATTATCAGACACTGTATTTTCACTGGGGGATTATCAGTCACTGTATTTACACTGGGGAATGACCGGACACTGTATTTACACTGGCGGGTTATCAGGCACTGTATTAACACTGGGGATTCTCAGTCACTGTATTTGCACTGGGGGATTATCAGACACTGTATTTACACTGTGGATTATCAGTCACTGTATTTACACTGGGGGATTATTAGACACTGTATTTACACGGGCCTTATCAGACACTTTATATACACTGGGGGATTACTAGACACTATTTGCACTGGGGGAGTATTATTCACTGTATGTATACTGGGGGATTATCAGTCACTGTATTTACACTTGGTTTTATCAGTCACTGTATTTCCACTGGGCATTATTATTTTCTCTATTTACACTGGGGATTTTAAGACATTGTATTTACACTGTGGGATTCTCAGTCACTGTATTTGCACTAGGGGATTATCAGGCACAGTATTTACACTGGGGTATTATCAGTCACTGTATTTACACTGGGGATCATTAGACACTGTATTTGCACTGTGGGATTATCATTCACTGTATTTACACTGGGGGATTATCATTCAATGTATTTACACTGGAAATTATCAGTTAATGTATTTACACTGGGGGATTATCAGTCACTGTATATACACTGGGGATTATCATTCACTGTATTTACACTGGAAATTTTCAGACACTGCATTTAAACTGAGGATTAGTAGACACTGTATTTACACGGAGTATTATCTGACACTGTATTTACTCTGGGGGATTATTAGACACTGCATTTACACGGGGCTTATCAGACACTTTATATACACTGGGGGATTACTAGACACTATTTGCACTGGGGGAGTATTATTCACTGTATTTATACTGGGGGATTATCAGTCACTATATTTACACTTGGGTTTATCAGTCACTGTATTTCCACTGGGCATTATTATTTTCTCTATTTACACTGGGGATTTTAAGACATTGTATTTACACTGTGGGATTCTCAGTCACTGTATTTGCACTGGGGGATTATCATTCACTGTATTTACACTGGGGATTATCAGTCACTGTATTTACACTGGGGATTAAAGGTCACTGTATTTACACTGGGAGGTTATCCGTAACTTAATTTAAACTGCGGATTATCAGACACTTGTTACACTGGGGATTATCAGACACTGTATTTTCACTGGGGGATTATCAGTCACTGTATTTACACTGGGGAATGACCGGACACTGTATTTACACTGGCGGGTTATCAGGCACTGTATTAACACTGGGGATTCTCAGTCACTGTATTTGCACTGGGGGATTATCAGACACTGTATTTACACTGTGGATTATCAGTCACTGTATTTACACTGGGGGATTATTAGACACTGTATTTACACGGGGCTTATCAGACACTTTATATACACTGGGGGATTACTAGACACTATTTGCACTGGGGGAGTATTATTCACTGTATGTATACTGGGGGATTATCAGTCACTGTATTTACACTTGGTTTTATCAGTCACTGTATTTCCACTGGGCATTATTATTTTCTCTATTTACACTGGGGATTTTAAGACATTGTATTTACACTGTGGGATTCTCAGTCACTGTATTTGCACTAGGGGATTATCAGGCACTGTATTTACACTGGGGATTATCAGTCACTATTTACACTGGGGGATTATTAGACACTGTATTTACACGGGGCTTATCAGACACTGTATATACACTGTTGATTGTTAGACACCGTATTTACACTGGGGATTATCAGTCACTGTATTGGCATGGGGGCAATATCAGGCACTGTATTTACACTGGAGATTATCAGTCACTGTATTTACACTGGGTTTATCAGACACTATGTACACTGTGGATTATCATTCACTTTATTTACACTGGGGATTATCAGGCACTGTTCTTACACTGGGGGATTATTAGACACTGTATTTGCACTGGGGATTATCATTCACTGTATTTGCAGTGGGGGGTTATCAGTGACTGCATTTACACTGAAGGTTACCAGACACTGTTTTTACACTGGGGATTATCAGTCTCTGTATTTACACGGGGGGATTATCAGTTACTGTATTTACACTGGGGGGCTATCAGTCACTGTATTTACACTGGGGATTATCATTCATTGTATTTACACTGGGGATTATCAGACACTGTATTTACACTGGGGTTTATCAGACACTGTATTTATTCTGGGGATTATCCAACACTGTATTTACACTGGGGATTATCAGTCACTGTATTTACACTGGGGATTAAAGGTCACTGTATTTACACTGGGGGTTATCAGTAACTTAATTTAAACTGCGGATTATCAGACACTAGTTACACTGGGGATTATCAGACACTGTATTTTCACTGGGGGATTATCCATCACTGTATTTACACTGGGGAATGATCGGACACTGTATTTACACTGGCAGGTTATCAGGCACTGTATTAACACTGGGGATTATCAGACACTGTATTTACACAGGGGGATTATCAGTCACTGTATTTACACTGGGGGATTATCATCCACTGTATTTACACGGGGGATTATCTTTCACCGTATTTACACTGGGGATGATCAGTCACTGTATTTACACTGGGGTGTTATCAATCACTGTATTTACACTGGGGATTATCAGACACTGTATTTACACTGGGGATTATCAGTCATTGTATTTACACTGTGGTTTATCAGACACTGTATTTATTCTGGGGGTTATCATTCACTGTATTTACTCTGGGGGATTATAATTCACTGTATTTACACTGGGGCTTAAAGATCACTGTATTTACACTGGGGGTTATCAGTAACTTAATTTAAACTGCGGATTATCAGACACTAGTTACGCTGGGGATTATCAGACACTGTATTTTCATTGGGGGGATTATCAGCCACTGTATTTACACTGGGGAATGATCAGACACTGTATTTACACTGGGGGATTATCGTGCACTGTATTTACACTGGGGCCTATCAGACACTGTATTTACACTGGCGATTATCAGTCACTGTATTTACACTGGATTATCAGACACTGTTTTTATACTTGGGATTATCATTCACTGTATTTACACTGGGGAGTTATCAGTCACTTTATTTACACTGGGGATCATTAGACACTGTATTTGCACTGGGGGATTAACCATCACCGTATTTACACTGGGGATTATTTGACACAGTATTTGCACTGGGGATGATCGTTCACTATATTTACACCGGTTTATCAGACACTGTATATACACTGGGGATGATCAGACACTGTATTTTCACTGGGGGATTATCAGTCACTGTATTTACACTGGGAAATGATCGGACACTTTTTTTACACTGGCGGTTATCAGTCAATGTATTTACACTGGGGATCATTAGACACTGTATTTGCACTGGGGGATTATCCGTCACCATATTTACACTGATAATTATTTGACACTGTATTTGCACTGGGGATGATCATTCACTGTATTTACACTGGGGATGATCATTCACTGTATTTACACTGCAGATTATCAGTCACTGTATTTACACCGGTTTATCAGACATTGTATATACACTGGTTGTTATCAGTCGCTGTAGTTACACTGGGGATTATCAGTCACTGTATTTACACTGGTTTATCAGATACTGTATTTACACTGAGGGATTATTAGACACTGTATTTGCACTGGGGGAGTATCATTCACTGTATTTACACTGGGGGGTTATCAGTCTCTGTATTTACACTGGGGATCATTAGACACTGTATTTGCAATGGGGGATTATCCATCACCGTATTTACACTGGGGATTATTTGACGCTGTATTTGCACTGGGGATCATCATTCACTGTATTTACACTGCGGATTATCAGTCACTGTATTTACACTGGGGATTATTTGACACTGTATTTGCACTGGGGATGATCATTGACTGTATTTACACTCGGGATTATCAGTCGCTATATTTACACTGGGGATTATCAGTCACTGTATTTACACCGGGTTTATCAGACACTGTATATACACTGGGGATTATCATTCACTTTATTTAACTGGGGTTTATCAGACACTGTATTTAAACTGGGGGATTATTAAACACTGTATTTGCACCGGGGATGTATCATTCACTGTATTTACACTGGGGGATTATCAGTCACTGTATTTACACTGGGTTTTATCAGTCACTGTATTTCCACTGGGCATTATTATTTTCTCTATTTACACTGGGAATTTTACAACATTGTATTTACACTGGGGGGTTATCAGTCTCTGTATTTACACTGGGGATCATTAGACACTGTATTTGCAATGGGGGATTATCCATCACCGTATTTACACTGGGGATTATTTGACGCTGTATTTGCACTGGGGATCATCATTCACTGTATTTACACTGCGGATTATCAGTCACTGTATTTACACTGGGGATTATTTGACACTGTATTTGCACTGGGGATGATCATTGACTGTATTTACACTCGGGATTATCAGTCGCTATATTTACACTGGGGATTATCAGTCACTGTATTTACACCGGGTTTATCAGACACTGTATATACACTGGGGATTATCATTCACTTTATTTAACTGGGGTTTATCAGACACTGTATTTAAACTGGGGGATTATTAAACACTGTATTTGCACCGGGGATGTATCATTCACTGTATTTACACTGGGGGATTATCAGTCACTGTATTTACACTGGGTTTTATCAGTCACTGTATTTCCACTGGGCATTATTATTTTCTCTATTTACACTGGGAATTTTACAACATTGTATTTACACTGTGGGATTATCAGTCTCTGTATTTACACTGGGGGTTATTTGACACTGTATTTGCACTGGGGATTATCATTCACTGTATTTACACTCCGGATTATCAGTCACTGTATTTACACTGGGGGATTATCGGTCACCGTATTTACACTGGACTTATCAGACACTGTATATACACCTTGGATTTTCATTCACTGTATTTACACTGGGATCATCAGTCACTGTATTTACACTGGGGATTATCGGACACTAGTTACACTGGGGATTATCAGACATTGTATTTTCGCTGGGGGATTATCAGTCACTGTATTTACACTGGGGAATGATCGGACACTTTATTTACACTGGAGCGTTATCAGGCACTGTATTAACACTGGGGATTATCAGACATTGGATTTACACTGGGGGATTATCAGTCACTGTATTTACACTGGGGGATTATCATTCACTGTATTTACACGGGGGATTATCTTTCACCGTATTTACACTGGGGATTATCATTCACTTTATTTACACTGGGAATTTTCAGACACTGCATTTACACTGAGGATTATTAGACACTGTATTTACACGGAGGATTATCTGACACTGTATTTACACTGGGGATTATCAGACACTCTATTTACAATGAGGGATTATCAGTCACTGTATTTACACTGGGGATTATCAGTCACTTTGTTTACCCCGGGGGATTATCCGTTACTGTATTTACATTGGTGTATTATCATTGATTGTATTTACACTGGAGGGTTATCAAACACTGTATTTACACTGGGGATTATCAGTCGCTGTATTTACACTGGGGATTATCAGTCACTGTATTTACACTGGGCTTATCAGACACTGTATATACACTGGGGATTATCATTCATTTTATTTACACTGGGGATTATCAGACACCGTATTTACACTGGGAGATTATTAGACATTGTATTTGCACTGGGGGATTATCATTCACTGTATTTACAGTGGGGGATTGTCAGTCACTGTATTTGCACTGGCGATTATCAGTCACTGTATTTACACTGATGGTTATTAGACACTGTTTTTACACTCGGGATTATCATTCACTGTATTTACACTGGGGTATTATCAGTCACTGTATTTACGCTGGGAATCATTAGACAATGTATTTGCACTGTGGGATTATCCGTCACTGTATTTACACTGGAGGGTTATCATTCAATGTATTTACACTGGAAATTATCAGTTAATGTATTTACACTGGGGGATTATCAGTCACTGTATTTACACTGTGGGATTATCCGTAACTGTATTTACTTTGGTGGATTAGCATTCACTGTAATTACACTGGGGGATTATCAAACACTGTATTTTCACTTGGGTTTATCAGACACTGTCTTTACACTGGGGATTATCATTCACTGTATTTACACTGGGAATTTTCAGACACTGCATTTACACTGGGGATTATTAGACACTGTATTTACACGGAGGATTATCTGACACTCTATTTACACTGGGGATTATCAGACACTGTATTTACAATGAGGGATTATCAATCACTATATTTACACTGGGGATTATCAGTCACTTTGTTTACACTGGGGGATTATCTGTTACTGTATTTATATTGGTGGATTATCATTGATTGTATTTACACTGGAGGATTATCAAACACTGTATTTATACTGGGGATTATCAATCGCTATAATTACACTGGGGATTATCAGTCACTGTAATTACACTGGGCTTATCAGACACTGTATATACACTGGGGATTATCATTCACTTTATTTACACTGGGGATTATCAGACACTGTATTTACACTGGGAGATTATTAGACATTGTATTTGCTCTGGGGGATTATCATTCACTGTATTTACAGTGGGGGATTGTCAGTCATTGTATTTACACTGGCGATTATCAGTCACTGTATTTACACTGATGGTTATTAGACACTGCATTTACACTGGGGGGCTATCACTCACTGTATTTACACTGGGGATTATCAGTCACCGTATTTACACTGGGGAATAAAGGTCACTGTATTTACACTGGGGATTATCAGGCACTGTATTTACACTGGAGATTATCAGGCACTGTTTTTACAGTTGGGATTATCATACACTGTATTTACACTGGGGGTTATCCGTCACTGTATTTACACTGGGGATCATTAGACACTGTATTTGAACTGGGGGATTATCCGTCACCGTATTTACACTGAGGATTATTTGACACTGTATTTGCACTGGGGATGATCATTCACTGTATTTACACTGCGGATTATCAGATACTGTATTTACACTGGAGGATTACTAGACACTGTGTTTGCACTGGGGGATTATTATTCACTGTATTTACACTGGGTTTTATCAGTCACTGTATTTCCACTGGGCATTATGATTTTCTCTATTTACACTGGGGATTTTAAGACATTGTATTTACACTGTGGGATTCTCAGTCACTGTATTTGTACTGGGGGATTATCAGGCACTGTATTTACACTGGGGATTATCAGTCACTGTATTGATACTGGGGGATTATTAGACACTGTATTTGCACGGGGCTTATCAGACACTGTATATACACTGGGGATTGTTAGACACTTTATTTAACTGGGGTTTATCAGACATTGCATTTACACTGGGGGATTACTAGACACTGTATTTGCACTGGGGGAGTATTATTCACTGTGTTTACACTTGGTTTTATCAGTCACTGTATTTCCACTGGGCATTATTATTTTCTCTATGTACACTGGGGATTTTAAGACATTGTATTTACACTGTGGGATTCTCAGTCACTGTATTTGCACTGGGGGATTATCAGGTACTGTATTTACACTAGGGATTATCAGTCACTGTATTTATACTGGGGGATTATTAGACACTGTATATACACGGGGCTTATCAGACACTATATATACACTGTTGATTGTTAGACACTGTATTTACACTGGAGATTATCTGTCACTGTATTTACACTGGGCTTATCAGACACTGTATATACACTGGGGATTATCATTCACTTTATTTACACTGTGGATTATCAGGCACTGTATTTACACTGGGGGATTATTAGACACTGTATTTGCACTGGGGGATTATCATTCACTGTATTTGCAGTGCGGGATTATCAGTCACTGCATTTACACTGAAGGTTACCAGACACTGTTTTTACACTGGGGATTATCAGTCTCTGTATTTCAACGGGTGGATTATCAGTTACTGTATTTACACTGGGGGGGCTATCAGTCACTGTATTTACACTGGGGATTATCATTCATTGTATTTACACTGGGGATTATTAGACACTGTATTTACACTGGGGTTTATCAGACACTGTATTTATTCTGGGGATTATCATTCACTGTATTTACGCTGGGGATTATCAGTCACTGTATTTACACTGGGGATTAAAGGTCACTGTATTTACACTGGGGATTATCAGACACTGTATTTTCACTGGGGGATTATCAGTCACTGTATTTACACTGGGGAATGATCGGACACTGTATTTACAATGGCGGGTTATCAGACACTGTATTAACATTGGGGATTCTCAGTCACTGTATTTGCACTGGGGGATTATCAGGCACTGTATTTACACTGGGGATTATCAGTCACTGTATTTACACTGGGGGATTATTAGACACTGTATTTACACGGGGCTTATCAGACACTGTATATACACTGGGGGATTACTAGACACTATATGTGCACTGGGGGTGTATTATTCACTGTATTTATACTGGGGGATTATCAGTCACTGTATTTACACTTGGTTTTATCAGTCACTGTATTTCCACTGGGCATTATTATTTTCTCTATTTATACTGTGGATTTTAATACATGGTATTTACACTGTGGGATTCTCAGTCACTGTATTTGCACTGGGGGATTATCAGGTGCTGTATTTACACTGGGCATTATCAGTCACTGTATTTACACTGGGGGATTATTAGACACTGTATGTACACGGGGCTTATCAGACACTGTATATACACTGTTGATTGTTAGACACTGTATTTACACTGGGGATTATCAGTCACTGTATTTACACTGGGCTTATCAGACATTGTATTTACACTGGGGATTATCGTTCGTTGTATTTACACTGGGGATTATCAGACACTGCATGTACACTGGCGTTTATCAGACACTGTATTTACACTGGGGATTATCGTTCGTTCTATTTACACTGGGGATTATCAGACACTGCATGTACACTGGCGTTTATCAGACACTGTATTTATTCTGGGGATTATCATTCACTGTATTTACACTGGGGATTATCAGTCACTGTATTTACACTGGGGATTAAAGGTCACTGTATTTACACTGGGGGTTATCAGTAACTTAATTTAAACTGCGGATTATCAGACACTTGTTACACTGGGGATTATCAGACACTGTATTTTCACTGGGGGATTATCAGTCACTGTATTTACACTGGGGAATGATCGGACACTGTATTTACACTGGCAGGTTATCAGGCACTGTATTAACACTGGGGATTCTCAGTCACTGTATTTGCACTGGGGGATTATCAGGCACTGTATTTACACTGTGGATTATCAGTCACTGTATTTACACTGGGGGATTATTAGACACTGTATTTACATGGGGCTTATCAGACACAGTATATACACTGGGGGATTACTAGACACTATTTGCACTGGGGGAGTATTATTCACTGTATTTATACTGGGGGATTATCAGTCACTGCATTTACACTGAAGGTTACCAGACACTGTTTTTACACTGGGGATTATCAGTCTCTGTATTTCAACGGGTGGATTATCAGTTACTGTATTTACACTGGGGGGGCTATCAGTCACTGTATTTACACTGGGGATTATCATTCATTGTATTTACACTGGGGATTATTAGACACTGTATTTACACTGGGGTTTATCAGACACTGTATTTATTCTGGGGATTATCATTCACTGTATTTACGCTGGGGATTATCAGTCACTGTATTTACACTGGGGATTAAAGGTCACTGTATTTACACTGGGGATTATCAGACACTGTATTTTCACTGGGGGATTATCAGTCACTGTATTTACACTGGGGAATGATCGGACACTGTATTTACAATGGCGGGTTATCAGACACTGTATTAACATTGGGGATTCTCAGTCACTGTATTTGCACTGGGGGATTATCAGGCACTGTATTTACACTGGGGATTATCAGTCACTGTATTTACACTGGGGGATTATTAGACACTGTATTTACACGGGGCTTATCAGACACTGTATATACACTGGGGGATTACTAGACACTATATGTGCACTGGGGGTGTATTATTCACTGTATTTATACTGGGGGATTATCAGTCACTGTATTTACACTTGGTTTTATCAGTCACTGTATTTCCACTGGGCATTATTATTTTCTCTATTTATACTGTGGATTTTAATACATGGTATTTACACTGTGGGATTCTCAGTCACTGTATTTGCACTGGGGGATTATCAGGTGCTGTATTTACACTGGGCATTATCAGTCACTGTATTTACACTGGGGGATTATTAGACACTGTATGTACACGGGGCTTATCAGACACTGTATATACACTGTTGATTGTTAGACACTGTATTTACACTGGGGATTATCAGTCACTGTATTTACACTGGGCTTATCAGACATTGTATTTACACTGGGGATTATCGTTCGTTGTATTTACACTGGGGATTATCAGACACTGCATGTACACTGGCGTTTATCAGACACTGTATTTACACTGGGGATTATCGTTCGTTCTATTTACACTGGGGATTATCAGACACTGCATGTACACTGGCGTTTATCAGACACTGTATTTATTCTGGGGATTATCATTCACTGTATTTACACTGGGGATTATCAGTCACTGTATTTACACTGGGGATTAAAGGTCACTGTATTTACACTGGGGGTTATCAGTAACTTAATTTAAACTGCGGATTATCAGACACTTGTTACACTGGGGATTATCAGACACTGTATTTTCACTGGGGGATTATCAGTCACTGTATTTACACTGGGGAATGATCGGACACTGTATTTACACTGGCAGGTTATCAGGCACTGTATTAACACTGGGGATTCTCAGTCACTGTATTTGCACTGGGGGATTATCAGGCACTGTATTTACACTGTGGATTATCAGTCACTGTATTTACACTGGGGGATTATTAGACACTGTATTTACATGGGGCTTATCAGACACAGTATATACACTGGGGGATTACTAGACACTATTTGCACTGGGGGAGTATTATTCACTGTATTTATACTGGGGGATTATCAGTCACTGTATTTACACTTGGTTTTATCAGTCACTGTATTTACACTGGGCATTATTATTTTCTCTATTTACACTGGGGATTTTAAGACATTGTATTTACACTGTGGGATTCTCAGTCACTGTATTTGCACTGGGGTATTATCAGGCACTGTATTTACACTGGGGATTATCAGTCACTGTATTTACACTGGGGGATTATTAGACACTGTATTTACACAGGGATTATCAGACACTGTATATACACTGTTGATTGTTAGACACTGTATTTACACTGGGGATTATCAGTCACTGTATTGGCATGGGGGCATTATCAGGCACTGTATTTACACTGGAGATTATCAGTCACTGTATTTACACTGGGCTTATCAGACACTGTATGTACACTGTGGATTATCATTCACTTTATTTACACTGGGGATTAACATTCATTGTATTTACACTGGGGATTATCAGACACTGTATTTACGCTGGGGTTTATCAGACACTATATTTATTCTGGGGATTATCATTCACTGTATTTACACTGGGGATTATCAGTCACTGTATTTACACTGGGGATTAAAGGTCACTGTATTTACACAGGGGGTTATCAGTAACTTAATTTAAACTGTGGATTATCAGACACTAGTTACAATGGGGATTATCAGACACTGTATTTTCACTGGGGGATTATCCGTCACTGTATTTACACTGGGGAATGATCGGACACTGTATTTACACTGGAGCGTTATCAGGCACTGTATTAACACTGGGGATTATCAGACACTGTATTTACACTGGGGGATTATCAGTCACTGTATTTACACTGGAGGATTATCATTCACTGTATTTACACGGGGAATTATCTTTCACCGTATTTACACTGGGGATGATCAGTCACTGTATTTACACTGGGGTGTTATCAATCACTGTATTTACACTGGGGATTATCGTCACTGCATTTACATTGGGGATTATCGGTCACTGCATTTACATTGGGGACTGATCAGACACTATATTTAAACTGGGGGTTATCAGTCACCGTATTTAACGGGGGATTATCAGCCACTGTATTTACACTGGGGATCATCCGTCACTGTATTTACAATGGGGATTATCAGTCACTGTATTTACACTGGGGAATTGTCATTCGCTGTATTAATACTGGGATTTATCAGACACTGTATTTACACTGGGAATTATCATTTGCTGTCTTTACACTGGGAGTTATCAGACACTATATTTACACTGGGGATTATCAGTCACTTTATTTACACTGGGGATTAACAGTCACTTTATTTACACTGGGGATTAACAGACACTGTATTTACACTGGGGGAGTATCGATCATCTTATTTACACTGGGGAATTATAAAACACTGTATTTACACTGGGAGATTATCAGACACTGCATTTACACTGGGGAATCATCAGTCACTGTATTTTCACTGCGGAATTATCGTTCCCTGTATTTACACTGGGGATTATCATTCACTGTATTAACAATGTTGGGTTATCAGACACTGTATTCCCACTGGGGAATTATCAGACACTGTATATACACTGGGGATTATCATTCACTTTATTTAACTGGGGTTGCTCAGACACTGTATTTACACTGGGGGATTATTAGACACTGTATTTGCACTGGGGGAGTATCATTCACTGTATTTACACTGGGGGATTATCAGTCACTATATTTACACTGGGTTTTATCAGTCACTGTATTTCCACTGGGCATTATTATTTTCTCTATTTACACTGGGGATTTTACGACATTGTATTTACACTGTGGGATTATCAGTCACTGTATTTACACTGGGGATTATCAGGCACTGTATTTACACTTGGGATTATCATTCACTGTATTTACACTGGCGGTTATCAGTCACTGTATTTACACTGGGGATCATTAGACACTGTATTTGCACTGGGGGATTATCCGTCACCATATTTACACTGATAATTATTTGACACTGTATTTGCACTGGGGATGATCAGTCACTGTATTTACACTGGGGATGATCATTCACTGTATTTACACTGCGGATTATCAGTCACTGTATTTACACCGGTTTATCATTCATTGTATATACACTGGGGGTTATCAGTCGCTGTAGTTACACTGGGGATTATCAGTCACTGTATTTACACTGGTTTATCAGATACTGTATTTACACTGAGGGATTATTAGACACTGTATTTGCACTGGGGGAGTATCATTCACTGTATTTACACTGGGGGTTATCAGTCACTGTATTTACACTGGGGATCATTAGACAATGTATTTGCAATGGGGGATTATCCGTCACTGTATTTACACTGGAGGGTTATCATTCAATGTATTTACACCGGAAATTATCAGTTAATGTATTTACACTGGGGGATTATCAGTTACTGTATTTACACTGTGGGATTATCCGTAACTGTATTTACTTTGGTGGATTATCATTCACTGTAATTACACTGGGGGATTATCAAACGCTGTATATTCACTTGGGTTTATTAGACACTGTATTTACACGGAGGATTATCTGACACTCTATTTACACTGGGGATTATCAGACACTGTATTTACAATGAGGGATTATCAGTTACTGTATTTACACTGGGATTATCAGTCACTTTGTTTACACTGGGGGATTATCTGTTACTGTATTTACATTGGTGGATTATCATTGATTGTATTTACACTGGAGGATTATCAAACACTGTATTTACACTGGGGATTATCAGTCGCTGTATTTACACTGGGGATTATCAGTCGATGTATTTACACTGGGCTTATCAGACACTGAATATACACTGGGGATTATCATTCATTTTATTTACACTGGGGATTATCAGACACTATTTACACTGGGAGATTATTAGACATTGATTTGTACTGGGGGATTATCATTCACTTTATTTACAGTGGGGGTTGTCAGTCATTGTATTTACACTGGGGATTACCAGTCACTGTATTTACACTGATGGTTATTAGACACTGCATTTACACTGGGGGGCTATCAGTCACTGTATTTACACTGGGGATTATCAGTCACTGTATTTACACTGGGGAATAAAGGTCACTGTATTTACACTGGGGATTATCATTCACTGTATTTACACTGGGGGTTATCAGTCACTGTATTTACACTGGGGATCATTAGACACTGTATTTGAACTGGGGGATTATCCGTCACCGTTTTTACACTGGGGATTATTTGACACTGTATTTGCACTGGGGATGATCATTCACTGTATTTACACTGCGGATTATCAGTCACTGTATTTACACTGGGGATTATCAGTCACTGTATTTACACCGGTTTATCAGACATTGTATATACACTGGGGGTTATCAGTCGTTGTATTTACACTGGAGATTATCAGTCACTGTATTTACACTGGGCTTATCAGACACTCTATATACACTGGGGATTATCATTCACTTTATTTAACTGGGGTTTATCAGACACTGTATTTACACTGGAGGATTACTAGACACTGTATTTGCACTGGGGGAGTATTATTCACTGTATTTACACTGGGTTTTATCAGTCACTGTATTTCCACTGGGCATTATTATTTTCTCTATTTACACTGGGGATTTTAAGACATTGTATTTACACTGTGGGATTCTCAGTCACTATTTGCACTGGGGGATTATCAGGCACTGTATTTACACTGGGGATTATCAGTCACTGTATTGATACTGGGGGATTATTAGACACTGCATTTACACGGGGCTTATCAGACACTGTATATACACTGGGGATTGTTAGACACTTTATTTAACTGGGGTTTATCAGACACTGTATTTACACTGGCGGATTACTAGACACTGTATTTGCACTGGTGGAGTATTATTCACTGTATTTATACTGGGGGATTATCAGTCACTGTATTTGCACTTGGTTTTATCAGTCACTGTATTTCCACTGGGCATTATTATTTTCTCTATTTACACTGGGGATTTTAAGACATTGTATTTGCAGTGCGGGATTATCAGTCACTGCATTTACACTGAAGGTTACCAGACACTGTTTTTACACTGGGGATTATCATTCACTGTATTTACACTGGCGGTTATCAGTCACTGTATTTACACTGGGGATCATTAGACACTGTATTTGCACTGGGGGATTATCCGTCACCATATTTACACTGATAATTATTTGACACTGTATTTGCACTGGGGATGATCAGTCACTGTATTTACACTGGGGATGATCATTCACTGTATTTACACTGCGGATTATCAGTCACTGTATTTACACCGGTTTATCATTCATTGTATATACACTGGGGGTTATCAGTCGCTGTAGTTACACTGGGGATTATCAGTCACTGTATTTACACTGGTTTATCAGATACTGTATTTACACTGAGGGATTATTAGACACTGTATTTGCACTGGGGGAGTATCATTCACTGTATTTACACTGGGGGTTATCAGTCACTGTATTTACACTGGGGATCATTAGACAATGTATTTGCAATGGGGGATTATCCGTCACTGTATTTACACTGGAGGGTTATCATTCAATGTATTTACACCGGAAATTATCAGTTAATGTATTTACACTGGGGGATTATCAGTTACTGTATTTACACTGTGGGATTATCCGTAACTGTATTTACTTTGGTGGATTATCATTCACTGTAATTACACTGGGGGATTATCAAACGCTGTATATTCACTTGGGTTTATCAGACACTGTCTTTACACTGGGGATTATCATTCACTGTATTTACACTGGGAATTCTCAGACACTGCATTTACACTGGGGATTATTAGACACTGTATTTACACGGAGGATTATCTGACACTCTATTTACACTGGGGATTATCAGACACTGTATTTACAATGAGGGATTATCAGTTACTGTATTTACACTGGGATTATCAGTCACTTTGTTTACACTGGGGGATTATCTGTTACTGTATTTACATTGGTGGATTATCATTGATTGTATTTACACTGGAGGATTATCAAACACTGTATTTACACTGGGGATTATCAGTCGCTGTATTTACACTGGGGATTATCAGTCGATGTATTTACACTGGGCTTATCAGACACTGAATATACACTGGGGATTATCATTCATTTTATTTACACTGGGGATTATCAGACACTATTTACACTGGGAGATTATTAGACATTGATTTGTACTGGGGGATTATCATTCACTTTATTTACAGTGGGGGTTGTCAGTCATTGTATTTACACTGGGGATTACCAGTCACTGTATTTACACTGATGGTTATTAGACACTGCATTTACACTGGGGGGCTATCAGTCACTGTATTTACACTGGGGATTATCAGTCACTGTATTTACACTGGGGAATAAAGGTCACTGTATTTACACTGGGGATTATCATTCACTGTATTTACACTGGGGGTTATCAGTCACTGTATTTACACTGGGGATCATTAGACACTGTATTTGAACTGGGGGATTATCCGTCACCGTTTTTACACTGGGGATTATTTGACACTGTATTTGCACTGGGGATGATCATTCACTGTATTTACACTGCGGATTATCAGTCACTGTATTTACACTGGGGATTATCAGTCACTGTATTTACACCGGTTTATCAGACATTGTATATACACTGGGGGTTATCAGTCGTTGTATTTACACTGGAGATTATCAGTCACTGTATTTACACTGGGCTTATCAGACACTCTATATACACTGGGGATTATCATTCACTTTATTTAACTGGGGTTTATCAGACACTGTATTTACACTGGAGGATTACTAGACACTGTATTTGCACTGGGGGAGTATTATTCACTGTATTTACACTGGGTTTTATCAGTCACTGTATTTCCACTGGGCATTATTATTTTCTCTATTTACACTGGGGATTTTAAGACATTGTATTTACACTGTGGGATTCTCAGTCACTATTTGCACTGGGGGATTATCAGGCACTGTATTTACACTGGGGATTATCAGTCACTGTATTGATACTGGGGGATTATTAGACACTGCATTTACACGGGGCTTATCAGACACTGTATATACACTGGGGATTGTTAGACACTTTATTTAACTGGGGTTTATCAGACACTGTATTTACACTGGCGGATTACTAGACACTGTATTTGCACTGGTGGAGTATTATTCACTGTATTTATACTGGGGGATTATCAGTCACTGTATTTGCACTTGGTTTTATCAGTCACTGTATTTCCACTGGGCATTATTATTTTCTCTATTTACACTGGGGATTTTAAGACATTGTATTTGCAGTGCGGGATTATCAGTCACTGCATTTACACTGAAGGTTACCAGACACTGTTTTTACACTGGGGATTATCATTCACTGTATTTACACTGGCGGTTATCAGTCACTGTATTTACACTGGGGATCATTAGACACTGTATTTGCACTGGGGGATTATCCGTCACCATATTTACACTGATAATTATTTGACACTGTATTTGCACTGGGGATGATCAGTCACTGTATTTACACTGGGGATGATCATTCACTGTATTTACACTGCGGATTATCAGTCACTGTATTTACACCGGTTTATCATTCATTGTATATACACTGGGGGTTATCAGTCGCTGTAGTTACACTGGGGATTATCAGTCACTGTATTTACACTGGTTTATCAGATACTGTATTTACACTGAGGGATTATTAGACACTGTATTTGCACTGGGGGAGTATCATTCACTGTATTTACACTGGGGGTTATCAGTCACTGTATTTACACTGGGGATCATTAGACAATGTATTTGCAATGGGGGATTATCCGTCACTGTATTTACACTGGAGGGTTATCATTCAATGTATTTACACCGGAAATTATCAGTTAATGTATTTACACTGGGGGATTATCAGTTACTGTATTTACACTGTGGGATTATCCGTAACTGTATTTACTTTGGTGGATTATCATTCACTGTAATTACACTGGGGGATTATCAAACGCTGTATATTCACTTGGGTTTATCAGACACTGTCTTTACACTGGGGATTATCATTCACTGTATTTACACTGGGAATTCTCAGACACTGCATTTACACTGGGGATTATTAGACACTGTATTTACACGGAGGATTATCTGACACTCTATTTACACTGGGGATTATCAGACACTGTATTTACAATGAGGGATTATCAGTTACTGTATTTACACTGGGATTATCAGTCACTTTGTTTACACTGGGGGATTATCTGTTACTGTATTTACATTGGTGGATTATCATTGATTGTATTTACACTGGAGGATTATCAAACACTGTATTTACACTGGGGATTATCAGTCGCTGTATTTACACTGGGGATTATCAGTCGATGTATTTACACTGGGCTTATCAGACACTGAATATACACTGGGGATTATCATTCATTTTATTTACACTGGGGATTATCAGACACTATTTACACTGGGAGATTATTAGACATTGATTTGTACTGGGGGATTATCATTCACTTTATTTACAGTGGGGGTTGTCAGTCATTGTATTTACACTGGGGATTACCAGTCACTGTATTTACACTGATGGTTATTAGACACTGCATTTACACTGGGGGGCTATCAGTCACTGTATTTACACTGGGGATTATCAGTCACTGTATTTACACTGGGGAATAAAGGTCACTGTATTTACACTGGGGATTATCATTCACTGTATTTACACTGGGGGTTATCAGTCACTGTATTTACACTGGGGATCATTAGACACTGTATTTGAACTGGGGGATTATCCGTCACCGTTTTTACACTGGGGATTATTTGACACTGTATTTGCACTGGGGATGATCATTCACTGTATTTACACTGCGGATTATCAGTCACTGTATTTACACTGGGGATTATCAGTCACTGTATTTACACCGGTTTATCAGACATTGTATATACACTGGGGGTTATCAGTCGTTGTATTTACACTGGAGATTATCAGTCACTGTATTTACACTGGGCTTATCAGACACTCTATATACACTGGGGATTATCATTCACTTTATTTAACTGGGGTTTATCAGACACTGTATTTACACTGGAGGATTACTAGACACTGTATTTGCACTGGGGGAGTATTATTCACTGTATTTACACTGGGTTTTATCAGTCACTGTATTTCCACTGGGCATTATTATTTTCTCTATTTACACTGGGGATTTTAAGACATTGTATTTACACTGTGGGATTCTCAGTCACTATTTGCACTGGGGGATTATCAGGCACTGTATTTACACTGGGGATTATCAGTCACTGTATTGATACTGGGGGATTATTAGACACTGCATTTACACGGGGCTTATCAGACACTGTATATACACTGGGGATTGTTAGACACTTTATTTAACTGGGGTTTATCAGACACTGTATTTACACTGGCGGATTACTAGACACTGTATTTGCACTGGTGGAGTATTATTCACTGTATTTATACTGGGGGATTATCAGTCACTGTATTTGCACTTGGTTTTATCAGTCACTGTATTTCCACTGGGCATTATTATTTTCTCTATTTACACTGGGGATTTTAAGACATTGTATTTGCAGTGCGGGATTATCAGTCACTGCATTTACACTGAAGGTTACCAGACACTGTTTTTACACTGGGGATTATCAGTCTCTGTGTTTACACGGGGGATTATCAGTTACTGTATTTACACTGGGGGATTATCAGTCACTGTATTTATACTGGGGATTATCATTCATTGTATTTACACTGGGGATTATCAGACACTGTATTTACACTGGGGTTTATCAGACACTGTATTTATTCTGGGGATTATCATTCACTATTTACACTGGGGATTATCAGTCACTGTATATACACTGGGGATTAAAGGTCACTGTATTTACACTGGGGGTTATCAATAACTTAATTTAAACTGCGGATTATCAGACACTAGTTACACTGGAGATTATCAGACACTGTATTTTCACTGGGGGATTATCAGTCACTGTATTTACACTGGGGAATGATCGGACACTGTATTTACACTGGCGGGTTATCAGGCACTGTATTAACATTAGGGATTCTCAGTCACTGTATTTGCACTGGGGGATTATCAGGCACTGTACTTACACTGGGGATTATCAGTCACTGTATTTACACTGGGGGATTATTAGAAACTGTATTTACACGGGGCTTATCAGACACTGTATATACACTGGGAGATTACTAGACACTGTATTTGCACTGGGGGAGTATTATTCACTGTATTTATACTGGGGGATTATCAGTCACTGTATTTACACTTGGTTTTATCAGTCACTCTATTTCCACTGGGCATTATTATTTTCTCTATTTACACTGGTGATTTTAAGACATTGTATTTACACTGTGGGATTCTCAGTCACTGTATTTGCACTGGGGGATTATCAGGTACTGTATTTACACTGGGGATTATCAGTCACTGTATTTATACTGGGGGATTATTAGACACTGTATTGACATGGGGCTTATCAGACACTATATATACACTGTTGATTGTTAGACAATGTATTTACACTGGAGATTATCTGTCACTGTATTTACACTGGGCTTATCAGACACTGTATATACACTGGGGATTATCGTTCACTTTATTTACACTGGGGATTATCAGGCACTGTATTTACACTGGGGGATTATCAGGCACTGTATTTGCACTGGGGGATTATCATTCACTGTATTTGCAGTGCGGGATTATCAGTCACTGCATTTACACTGAAGGATACCAGACACTGTTTTTACACTGGGGATTATCAGTCTCTGTATTTACACGGGGGGATTATCAGTTACTGTATTTACACTGGGGGATTATCATTCACTGTATTTACACGGGGGATTATCTTTCACCGTATTTACACTGGGGATTATCATTTACTGTATTTACACTGGGGATCGTCAGTCACTGTATTTACACTGGGGATTAAAGGTCACTGTATTTACACTGGGGGTTATCAGTAACTTAATTTAAACTGCGGATTATCAGACACTAGTTACACTTGGGATTATCAGACACTGTATTTTCACTGGGGGATTATCAGTCACTGTATTTACACTGGGGAATGATCGGACACTGTATTTACACTGGTGGGTTATCAGGCACTGTATTAACATTGGGGATTCTCAGTCACTGTATTTGCACTGGGGGATTGTCAGGCACTGTATTTACACTGGGGATTATCAGTCACTGTGTTTACACTGGGGGATTATTAGACACTGTATTTACACGGGGCTTATCAGACACTGTATATACACTGGGAGATTACTAGACACTGTATTTGCACTGGGGGAGTATTATTCACTGTATTTATACTGGGGGATTATCAGTCACTGTATTTACACTTGGTTTTATCAGTCACTGTATTTCCACTGGGCATTATTATTTTCTCTATTTACACTGGGGATTTTAAGACATTGTATTTACACTGTGGGATTCTCAGTCACTGTATTTGCACTGGGGGCTTATCAGGCACTGTATTTACACTGGGGATTATCAGTCACTGTATTTACACTGGGGGATTATTAGACACTGTATTTACATGGGGCTTATCAGACACTATATATACACTGTTGATTGTTGGACACTGTATTTACACTGGGGATTATCAGTCACTGTATTTACACTGGGCTTATCAGACACTGTATTTACACTGGGGATTATCATTCATTGTATTTACACTGGGGATTATCAGACACTGTATTTACACTGGGGTTTATCAGACACTGTATTTATTCTGGGGATTATCATTCACTGTATTTACACTGGGGATTATCAGTCACTGTAGCTACACTGGGGATTAAAGGTCACTGTATTTACACTGGGGGTTATCAGTAACTTAATTTAAACTGAGGATTATCAGACACTTGTTACACTGGGGATTATCAGACACTGTATTTTCACGGGGATTATCAGTCACTGTATTTACACTGGGGAATGATCGGACACTGTATTTACACTGGCGGGTTATCAGGCACTGTATTAACACTGGGGATTCTCAGTCACTGTATTTGCACTGGAGGATTATCAGGCACTGTATTTACACTGTGGATTATCAGTCACTGTATGTACACTTGGTTTTATCAGTCACCGTATTTCCACTGGGCATTATTATTTTCTCTATTTACACTGGGGATGTTAAGACATTGTATTTACACTGTGGGATTCTCAGTCACTGTATTTGCACTGGGGGATTATCAGGTGCTGTATTTACACTGGGCATTATCAGTCACTGTATTTACACTGGGGGATTATTAGACACTGTATGTACATGGGGCTTATCAGACACTGTATATACACTGTTGATTGTTAGACACTGCATTTACACTGGGGATTATCAGTCACTGTATTTACACTGGGCTTATCAGACACTGTATTTACACTGGGGATTATCGTTCGTTGTATTTACACTGGGGATTATCAGACACTGCATTTACACTGGCGTTTATCAGACACTGTATTTATTCTGGGGATTATCATTCACTGTATTTACACTGGGGATTATCAGTCACTGTATTTACACTGGGGATTAAAGGTCACTGTATTTACACTGGGGGTTATCAGTAACTTAATTTAAACTGCGGATTATCAGACACTTGTTACACTGGGGATTATCAGACACTGTATTTTCACTGGGGGATTATCAGTCACTGTATTTACACTGGGGAATGATCGGACACTGTATTTACACTGGCGGGTTATCAGGCACTGTATTAACACTGGGGATTCTCAGTCACTGTATTTGCACTGGGGGATTATCAGGCACTGTATTTACACTGTGGATTATCAGTCACTGTATTTACACTGGGGGATTATTAGACGCTGTATTTACACGGGGCTTATCAGACACAGTATATACACTGGGGGATTACTAGACACTATTTGCACTGGGGGAGTATTATTCACTGTATTTATACTGGGGGATTATCAGTCACTGTATTTACACTTGGTTTTATCAGTCACTGTATTTCCACTGGGCATTATTATTTTCTCTATTTACACTGGGGATTTTAAGACATTGTATTTACACTGTGGGATTCTCAGTCACTGTATTTGCACTGGGGTATTATCAGGCACTGTATTTACACTGGGGATTATCAGTCACTGTATTTACACTGGGGGATTATTAGACACTGTATTTACACAGGGCTTATCAGACACTGTATATACACTGTTGATTGTTAGACACTGTATTTACACTGGGGATTATCCGTCACTGTATTGGCATGGGGGCATTATCAGGCACTGTATTTACACTGGAGATTATCAGTCACTGTATTTACACTGGGCTTATCAGACACTGTATGTACACTGTGGATTATCATTCACTTTATTTACACTGGGGATTATCAGGCACTGTTCTTACACTGGGGGATTATTAGACACTGTATTTGCACTGGGGATTATCATTCACTGTATTTGCAGTGGGGGATTATCAGTCACTGCATTTACACTGAAGGTTACCAGACACTGTTTTTACACTGGGGATTATCAGTCTCTGTATTTACACAGGGGGATTATCAGTTACTGTATTTACACTGGGGGGCTATCAGTCACTGTATTTACACTGGGGATTTTCATTCATTGTATTTACACTGGGGATTATCAGACACTGTATTTACACTGGGGTTTATCAGACACGGTATTTATTCTGGGGATTATCATTCACTGTATTTACACTGGGGATTATCAGTCACTGTATTTACACTGGGATTAAAGGTCACTGTATTTACACTGGGGGTTATCAGTAACTTAATTTAAACTGCGGATTATCAGACACTAGTTACACTGGGGATTATCAGACACTGTATTTTCACTGGGGGATTATCCGTCACTGTATTTACACTGGGGAATGATCGGACACTGTATTTACACTGGAGCGTTATCAGGCACTGTATTAACACTGGGGATTATCAGACACTGTATTTACACTGGGGGATTATCATTCACTGTATTTACACTGAAGGATTATCATTCACTGTATTTACACGGGGAATTATCTTTCACCGTATTTACACTGGGGATGATCAGTCACTGTATTTACACTGGGGTGTTATCAATCACTGTATTTACACTGGGGATTATCAGACACTGTATTTAAACTGGGGATTATCAGTCACTGTATTTACACTGTGG
This sequence comes from Pristiophorus japonicus, assembly GCF_044704955.1. Lineage (NCBI taxonomy): Eukaryota > Metazoa > Chordata > Chondrichthyes > Pristiophoridae > Pristiophorus > Pristiophorus japonicus. The sequence continues at coordinate 124,179,738 of NC_091988.1, read as the reverse complement.
TTTATCAGACACTGTATTTATTCTGGGGGTTATCATTCACTGTATTTACACTGGGGATTATCAGTCACTGTATTTACACTGGGGCTTAAAGATCACTGTATTTACACTGGGGGTTATCAGTAACTTAATTTAAACTGCGGATTATCAGACACTAGTTACACTGGGGATTATCAGACACTGTATTTTCATTGGGGGGATTATCAGCCACTGTATTTACACTGGGGAATGATCAGACACTGTATTTACACTGGGGGATTATCATGCACTGTATTTACACTGGGGCCTATCAGACACTGTATTTACACTGGCGATTATCAGTCACTGTATTTACACTGGATTATCAGACACTGTTTTTACACTTGGGATTATCATTCACTGTATTTACACTGGGGTGTTATCAGTAACTGTATTTACACTGGGGATCATTAGACACTGTATTTGCACTGGGGGATTAACCATCACCGTATTTACACTGGGGATTATTTGACACTGTATTTGCACTGGTGATGATCGTTCACTATATTTACACCGGTTTATCAGGCATTGTATATACACTGGTGATGATCAGACACTGTATTTTCACTGGGGGATTATCAGTCACTGTATTTACACTGGGGGAATGATCGGACACTTTTTTTTACACTGGCGGGTTATCAGGCACTGTATTTACACTGCGAATTATCAGACACTAGTTACACTGGGGATGATCAGACACTGCATTTTCACTGAGGGATTATCAGCCACTGTAGTTACACTGGGGAATGATCAGACACTATATTTACACTGGGGGATTATCAGGCACTGTAGTTACACTGGGACCTATCATACACTGTATTTACATTGGGGGATTGTCGGTCACTGTATTTACACTGGGGGATTATCAGTCACTGTATTTACACTGGGCTTATCAGACACTGTATTTACACTGGGGATTATCATTCATTGTATTTACACTGGGGATTATCAGACACTGTATTTACACTGGGGTTTATCAGACACTGTATTTATTCTGGGGATTATCATTCACTGTATTTACACTGGGGATTATCAGTCACTGTAGCTACACTGGGGATTAAAGGTCACTGTATTTACACTGGGGGTTATCAGTAACTTAATTTAAACTGAGGATTATCAGACACTTGTTACACTGGGGATTATCAGACACTGTATTTTCACTGGGGGATTATCAGTCACTGTATTTACACTGGGAATGATCGGACACTGTATTTACACTGGCGGGTTATCAGGCACTGTATTAACACTGGGGATTCTCAGTCACTGTATTTGCACTGGAGGATTATCAGGCACTGTATTTACACTGTGGATTATCAGTCACTGTATGTACACTTGGTTTTATCAGTCACCGTATTTCCACTGGGCATTATTATTTTCTCTATTTACACTGGGGATGTTAAGACATTGTATTTACACTGTGGGATTCTCAGTCACTGTATTTGCACTGGGGGATTATCAGGTGCTGTATTTACACTGGGCATTAACAGTCACTGTATTTACACTGGGGGATTATTAGACACTGTATGTACATGGGGCTTATCAGACACTGTATATACACTGTTGATTGTTAGACACTGCATTTACACTGGGGATTATCAGTCACTGTATTTACACTGGGCTTATCAGACACTGTATTTACACTGGGGATTATCGTTCGTTGTATTTACACTGGGGATTATCAGACACTGCATTTACACTGGCGTTTATCAGACACTGTATTTATTCTGGGGATTATCATTCACTGTATTTACACTGGGGATTATCAGTCACTGTATTTACACTGGGGATTAAAGGTCACTGTATTTACACTGGGGGTTATCAGTAACTTAATTTAAACTGCGGATTATCAGACACTTGTTACACTGGGGATTATCAGACACTGTATTTTCACTGGGGGATTATCAGTCACTGTATTTACACTGGGGAATGATCGGACACTGTATTTACACTGGCGGGTTATCAGGCACTGTATTAACACTGGGGATTCTCAGTCACTGTATTTGCACTGGGGGATTATCAGGCACTGTATTTACACTGTGGATTATCAGTCACTGTATTTACACTGGGGGATTATTAGACGCTGTATTTACACGGGGCTTATCAGACACAGTATATACACTGGGGGATTACTAGACACTATTTGCACTGGGGGAGTATTATTCACTGTATTTATACTGGGGGATTATCAGTCACTGTATTTACACTTGGTTTTATCAGTCACTGTATTTCCACTGGGCATTATTATTTTCTCTATTTACACTGGGGATTTTAAGACATTGTATTTACACTGTGGGATTCTCAGTCACTGTATTTGCACTGGGGTATTATCAGGCACTGTATTTACACTGGGGATTATCAGTCACTGTATTTACACTGGGGGATTATTAGACACTGTATTTACACAGGGCTTATCAGACACTGTATATACACTGTTGATTGTTAGACACTGTATTTACACTGGGGATTATCCGTCACTGTATTGGCATGGGGGCATTATCAGGCACTGTATTTACACTGGAGATTATCAGTCACTGTATTTACACTGGGCTTATCAGACACTGTATGTACACTGTGGATTATCATTCACTTTATTTACACTGGGGATTATCAGGCACTGTTCTTACACTGGGGGATTATTAGACACTGTATTTGCACTGGGGATTATCATTCACTGTATTTGCAGTGGGGGATTATCAGTCACTGCATTTACACTGAAGGTTACCAGACACTGTTTTTACACTGGGGATTATCAGTCTCTGTATTTACACAGGGGGATTATCAGTTACTGTATTTACACTGGGGGGCTATCAGTCACTGTATTTACACTGGGGATTATCATTCATTGTATTTACACTGGGGATTATCAGACACTGTATTTACACTGGGGTTTATCAGACACGGTATTTATTCTGGGGATTATCATTCACTGTATTTACACTGGGGATTATCAGTCACTGTATTTACACTGGGATTAATGGTCACTGTATTTACACTGGGGGTTATCAGTAACTTAATTTAAACTGCGGATTATCAGACACTAGTTACACTGGGGATTATCAGACACTGTATTTTCACTGGGGGATTATCCGTCACTGTATTTACACTGGGGAATGATCGGACACTGTATTTACACTGGAGCGTTATCAGGCACTGTATTAACACTGGGGATTATCAGACACTGTATTTACACTGGGGGATTATCATTCACTGTATTTACACTGAAGGATTATCATTCACTGTATTTACACGGGGAATTATCTTTCACCGTATTTACACTGGGGATGATCAGTCACTGTATTTACACTGGGGTGTTATCAATCACTGTATTTACACTGGGGATTATCAGACACTGTATTTAAACTGGGGATTATCAGACACTGTATTTACACTGTGGTTTATCAGACACTGTATTTATTCTGGGGGTTATCATTCACTGTATTTACACTGGGGATTATCAGTCACTGTATTTACACTGGGGCTTAAAGATCACTGTATTTACACTGGGGGTTATCAGTAACTTAATTTAAACTGCGGATTATCAGACACTAGTTACACTGGGGATTATCAGACACTGTATTTTCATTGGGGGGATTATCAGCCACTGTATTTACACTGGGGAATGATCAGACACTGTATTTACACTGGGGGATTATCATGCACTGTATTTACACTGGGGCCTATCAGACACTGTATTTACACTGGCGATTATCAGTCACTGTATTTACACTGGATTATCAGACACTGTTTTTACACTTGGGATTATCATTCACTGTATTTACACTGGGGTGTTATCAGTAACTGTATTTACACTGGGGATCATTAGACACTGTATTTGCACTGGGGGATTAACCATCACCGTATTTACACTGGGGATTATTTGACACTGTATTTGCACTGGTGATGATCGTTCACTATATTTACACCGGTTTATCAGGCATTGTATATACACTGGTGATGATCAGACACTGTATTTTCACTGGGGGATTATCAGTCACTGTATTTACACTGGGGAATGATCGGACACTTTTTTTACACTGGCGGGTTATCAGGCACTGTATTTACACTGCGAATTATCAGACACTAGTTACACTGGGGATGATCAGACACTGCATTTTCACTGAGGGATTATCAGCCACTGTAGTTACACTGGGGAATGATCAGACACTATATTTACACTGGGGGATTATCAGGCACTGTAGTTACACTGGGACCTATCATACACTGTATTTACATTGGGGGATTGTCGGTCACTGTATTTACACTGGGGGATTATCAGTCACTGTATTTACACTGGGCTTATCAGACACTGTATTTACACTGGGGATTATCATTCATTGTATTTACACTGGGGATTATCAGACACTGTATTTACACTGGGGTTTATCAGACACTGTATTTATTCTGGGGATTATCATTCACTGTATTTACACTGGGGATTATCAGTCACTGTAGCTACACTGGGGATTAAAGGTCACTGTATTTACACTGGGGGTTATCAGTAACTTAATTTAAACTGAGGATTATCAGACACTTGTTACACTGGGGATTATCAGACACTGTATTTTCACTGGGGGATTATCAGTCACTGTATTTACACTGGGGAATGATCGGACACTGTATTTACACTGGCGGGTTATCAGGCACTGTATTAACACTGGGGATTCTCAGTCACTGTATTTGCACTAGAGGATTATCAGGCACTGTATTTACACTGTGGATTATCAGTCACTGTATGTACACTTGGTTTTATCAGTCACCGTATTTCCACTGGGCATTATTATTTTCTCTATTTACACTGGGGATGTTAAGACATTGTATTTACACTGTGGGATTCTCAGTCACTGTATTTGCACTGGGGGATTATCAGGTGCTGTATTTACACTGGGCATTATCAGTCACTGTATTTACACTGGGGGATTATTAGACACTGTATGTACATGGGGCTTATCAGACACTGTATATACACTGTTGATTGTTAGACACTGCATTTACACTGGGGATTATCAGTCACTGTATTTACACTGGGCTTATCAGACACTGTATTTACACTGGGGATTATCGTTCGTTGTATTTACACTGGGGATTATCAGACACTGCATTTACACTGGCGTTTATCAGACACTGTATTTATTCTGGGGATTATCATTCACTGTATTTACACTGGGGATTATCAGTCACTGTATTTACACTGGGGATTAAAGGTCACTGTATTTACACTGGGGGTTATCAGTAACTTAATTTAAACTGCGGATTATCAGACACTTGTTACACTGGGGATTATCAGACACTGTATTTTCACTGGGGGATTATCAGTCACTGTATTTACACTGGGGAATGATCGGACACTGTATTTACACTGGCGGGTTATCAGGCACTGTATTAACACTGGGGATTCTCAGTCACTGTATTTGCACTGGGGGATTATCAGGCACTGTATTTACACTGTGGATTATCAGTCACTGTATTTACACTGGGGGATTATTAGACGCTGTATTTACACGGGGCTTATCAGACACAGTATATACACTGGGGGATTACTAGACACTATTTGCACTGGGGGAGTATTATTCACTGTATTTATACTGGGGGATTATCAGTCACTGTATTTACACTTGGTTTTATCAGTCACTGTATTTCCACTGGGCATTATTATTTTCTCTATTTACACTGGGGATTTTAAGACATTGTATTTACACTGTGGGATTCTCAGTCACTGTATTTGCACTGGGGTATTATCAGGCACTGTATTTACACTGGGGATTATCAGTCACTGTATTTACACTGGGGGATTATTAGACACTGTATTTACACAGGGCTTATCAGACACTGTATATACACTGTTGATTGTTAGACACTGTATTTACACTGGGGATTATCCGTCACTGTATTGGCATGGGGGCATTATCAGGCACTGTATTTACACTGGAGATTATCAGTCACTGTATTTACACTGGGCTTATCAGACACTGTATGTACACTGTGGATTATCATTCACTTTATTTACACTGGGGATTATCAGGCACTGTTCTTACACTGGGGGATTATTAGACACTGTATTTGCACTGGGGATTATCATTCACTGTATTTGCAGTGGGGGATTATCAGTCACTGCATTTACACTGAAGGTTACCAGACACTGTTTTTACACTGGGGATTATCAGTCTCTGTATTTACACAGGGGGATTATCAGTTACTGTATTTACACTGGGGGGCTATCAGTCACTGTATTTACACTGGGGATTATCATTCATTGTATTTACACTGGGGATTATCAGACACTGTATTTACACTGGGGTTTATCAGACACGGTATTTATTCTGGGGATTATCATTCACTGTATTTACACTGGGGATTATCAGTCACTGTATTTACACTGGGATTAAAGGTCACTGTATTTACACTGGGGGTTATCAGTAACTTAATTTAAACTGCGGATTATCAGACACTAGTTACACTGGGGATTATCAGACACTGTATTTTCACTGGGGGATTATCCGTCACTGTATTTACACTGGGGAATGATCGGACACTGTATTTACACTGGAGCGTTATCAGGCACTGTATTAACACTGGGGATTATCAGACACTGTATTTACACTGGGGGATTATCATTCACTGTATTTACACTGAAGGATTATCATTCACTGTATTTACACGGGGAATTATCTTTCACCGTATTTACACTGGGGATGATCAGTCACTGTATTTACACTGGGGTGTTATCAATCACTGTATTTACACTGGGGATTATCAGACACTGTATTTAAACTGGGGATTATCAGTCACTGTATTTACACTGTGGTTTATCAGACACTGTATTTATTCTGGGGGTTATCATTCACTGTATTTACACTGGGGATTATCAGTCACTGTATTTACACTGGGGCTTAAAGATCACTGTATTTACACTGGGGGTTATCAGTAACTTAATTTAAACTGCGGATTATCAGACACTAGTTACACTGGGGATTATCAGACACTGTATTTTCATTGGGGGGATTATCAGCCACTGTATTTACACTGGGGAATGATCAGACACTGTATTTACACTGGGGGATTATCATGCACTGTATTTACACTGGGGCCTATCAGACACTGTATTTACACTGGCGATTATCAGTCACTGTATTTACACTGGATTATCAGACACTGTTTTTACACTTGGGATTATCATTCACTGTATTTACACTGGGGTGTTATCAGTAACTGTATTTACACTGGGGATCATTAGACACTGTATTTGCACTGGGGGATTAACCATCACCGTATTTACACTGGGGATTATTTGACACTGTATTTGCACTGGTGATGATCGTTCACTATATTTACACCGGTTTATCAGGCATTGTATATACACTGGTGATGATCAGACACTGTATTTTCACTGGGGGATTATCAGTCACTGTATTTACACTGGGGAATGATCGGACACTTTTTTTACACTGGCGGGTTATCAGGCACTGTATTTACACTGCGAATTATCAGACACTAGTTACACTGGGGATGATCAGACACTGCATTTTCACTGAGGGATTATCAGCCACTGTAGTTACACTGGGGAATGATCAGACACTATATTTACACTGGGGGATTATCAGGCACTGTAGTTACACTGGGACCTATCATACACTGTATTTACATTGGGGGATTGTCGGTCACTGTATTTACACTGGGGGATTATCATTCACTGTATTTACACGGGGGGTTATCATTCACCGTATTTACACTGGGGATTATCAGTCACTGTATTTACAATGGGGATTATCAGGCACTGTATTTACACTGGATTATCAGACACTGTTTTTACACTTGGGATCATTAGACACTGTATTTGCACTGGGGGATTAACCATCACCGTATTTACACTGGGGATTATTTGTCACTGTATTTGCACTGGGGATGATCATTCACTGTATTTACACTGCGGATTATCAGTCACTGTATTTACACAGGGGATTATCAGTCACTATGTTTACACCGGTTTGTCAGATATTGTATATACACTGGGGGTTATCAGTCACTGTATTTACACTGGGGATTATCAGTCACTGTATTTGCACTGGGGATTATCATTCACTTTATTTAACTGGGGTTTATCAGACACTGTATTTACACTGGGCGATTATTAGACACTGTATTTGCACTGGGGGAGTATCATTCACTGTATTTACACTGGGGATTATCAGTCACTGTATTTACACTAGGTTTTATCGGTCACTGTATTTCCACTGGGCATTATTATTTTCTCTATTTACACTGGGGATTTTAAGACATTGTATTTACACTGTGGGATCATCAGTCACTGTATTTACACTGGGGGATTTTTAGACACTGTATTTACACAGGGCTTATCAGACACTGTATATACACTGGGGATTATTAGACACTGTTTACACTGAGGATTGTCAGTCACTGTATTGGCATGGGGAATTATCAGACACTGTATTTACACTGGAGATTATCAGACACTGTTTTTACACTCGGGGTTATCATTCACTGTATTTCACTGGGGGATTATCAGTCACTATTTGCACTGGGGGTTATTTGACACTGTCGTTGCACTGGGGATGATCATTCACTGTATTTCCACTGGGAATTATCAGTCATTGCATTTACACTGAGGGATTATCAATCACTGTATTTACACTGGACTTATCAGACACTGTTTATACACCTTGGATTATCATTCACTGTATTTACACCGGGGATTATCAGTCACTGTATTTACACTGGGATTTATCACGCACTGTATTTACGCTGGGGATTATCAGTCACTGTATTTACATTGGGGATTAACATTCACTGTATTTACACTGGGGATTATCAGACACTAGTTACACTGGCGATTATCAGACACTGCAATTTCACTGGGGGATTATCCGTCACTGTATTTACACTGGGAAATGATCGGACACTGTATTTACACTGGCGGGTTATCAGGCGCTGTATTAACACTTGGGATTATCAGACACTGTATTTACACAGGGGGATTATCAGTCACTGTATTTACACTGGGGGATTATAATTCACTGTATTTACACGGGGGATTATCTTTCACCGTATTTACACTGGGGATGATCAGTCACTGTAGTTACACTGGGGTATTATCTTTCACTGTATTTACACTGAAGTTTATCATCACTGTATTTGCACTGCGGGGTTATCAGTCACTGTATTTACACTTGGGGATTATCAGACACTGTTTTAACACTCGGGATTATCATTCACTGTATTTACACTGGGGTATTATCAGTCACTGTATTTACACTGGGGATCATTAGACACTGTATTTGCACTGTGGGATTATCATTCACTGTATTTACACTGGGGGATTATCATTCAATGTATTTACACTGGAAATTATCAGTTAATGTATTTACACTGGGGGATTATCAGTCACTGTATATACACTGGGGATTATCATTCACTGTATTTACACTGGAAATTTTCAGACACTGCATTTAAACTGGGGATTAGTAGACACTGTATTTACACGGAGTATTATCTGACACTGTATTTACTCTGGGGGATTATTAGACACTGTATTTACACGGGGCTTATCAGACACTTTATATACACTGGGGGATTACTAGACACTATTTGCACTGGGGGAGTATTATTCACTGTATTTATACTGGGGGATTATCAGTCACTATATTTACACTTGGGTTTATCAGTCACTGTATTTCCACTGGGCATTATTATTTTCTCTATTTACACTGGGGATTTTAAGACATTGTATTTACACTGTGGGATTCTCAGTCACTGTATTTGCACTGGGGGATTATCATTCACTGTATTTACACTGGGGATTATCAGTCACTGTATTTACACTGGGGATTAAAGGTCACTGTATTTACACTGGGGGTTATCCGTAACTTAATTTAAACTGCGGATTATCAGACACTTGTTACACTGGGGATTATCAGACACTGTATTTTCACTGGGGGATTATCAGTCACTGTATTTACACTGGGGAATGACCGGACACTGTATTTACACTGGCGGGTTATCAGGCACTGTATTAACACTGGGGATTCTCAGTCACTGTATTTGCACTGGGGGATTATCAGACACTGTATTTACACTGTGGATTATCAGTCACTGTATTTACACTGGGGGATTATTAGACACTGTATTTACACGGGGCTTATCAGACACTTTATATACACTGGGGGATTACTAGACACTATTTGCACTGGGGGAGTATTATTCACTGTATGTATACTGGGGGATTATCAGTCACTGTATTTACACTTGGTTTTATCAGTCACTGTATTTCCACTGGGCATTATTATTTTCTCTATTTACACTGGGGATTTTAAGACATTGTATTTACACTGTGGGATTCTCAGTCACTGTATTTGCACTAGGGGATTATCAGGCACAGTATTTACACTGGGGTATTATCAGTCACTGTATTTACACTGGGGATCATTAGACACTGTATTTGCACTGTGGGATTATCAGTCACTGTATATACACTGGGGATTATCATTCACTGTATTTACACTGGAAATTTTCAGACACTGCATTTAAACTGAGGATTAGTAGACACTGTATTTACACGGAGTATTATCTGACACTGTATTTACTCTGGGGGATTATTAGACACTGTATTTACACGGGGCTTATCAGACACTTTATATACACTGGGGGATTACTAGACACTATTTGCACTGGGGGAGTATTATTCACTGTATTTATACTGGGGGATTATCAGTCACTATATTTACACTTGGGTTTATCAGTCACTGTATTTCCACTGGGCATTATTATTTTCTCTATTTACACTGGGGATTTTAAGACATTGTATTTACACTGTGGGATTCTCAGTCACTGTATTTGCACTGGGGGATTATCATTCACTGTATTTACACTGGGGATTATCAGTCACTGTATTTACACTGGGGATTAAAGGTCACTGTATTTACACTGGGGGTTATCCGTAACTTAATTTAAACTGCGGCTTATCAGACACTTGTTACACTGGGGATTATCAGACACTGTATTTTCACTGGGGGATTATCAGTCACTGTATTTACACTGGGGAATGACCGGACACTGTATTTACACTGGCGGGTTATCAGGCACTGTATTAACACTGGGGATTCTCAGTCACTGTATTTGCACTGGGGGATTATCAGACACTGTATTTACACTGTGGATTATCAGTCACTGTATTTACACTGGGGGATTATTAGACACTGTATTTACACGGGGCTTATCAGACACTTTATATACACTGGGGGATTACTAGACACTATTTGCACTGGGGGAGTATTATTCACTGTATGTATACTGGGGGATTATCAGTCACTGTATTTACACTTGGTTTTATCAGTCACTGTATTTCCACTGGGCATTATTATTTTCTCTATTTACACTGGGGATTTTAAGACATTGTATTTACACTGTGGGATTCTCAGTCACTGTATTTGCACTAGGGGATTATCAGGCACAGTATTTACACTGGGGTATTATCAGTCACTGTATTTACACTGGGGATCATTAGACACTGTATTTGCACTGTGGGATTATCATTCACTGTATTTACACTGGGGGATTATCATTCAATGTATTTACACTGGAAATTATCAGTTAATGTATTTACACTGGGGGATTATCAGTCACTGTATATACACTGGGGATTATCATTCACTGTATTTACACTGGAAATTTTCAGACACTGCATTTAAACTGAGGATTAGTAGACACTGTATTTACACGGAGTATTATCTGACACTGTATTTACACTGGGGGATTATTAGACACTGTATTTACACGGGGCTTATCAGACACTTTATATACACTGGGGGATTACTAGACACTATTTGCACTGGGGGAGTATTATTCACTGTATTTATACTGGGGGATTATCAGTCACTATATTTACACTTGGGTTTATCAGTCACTGTATTTCCACTGGGCATTATTATTTTCTCTATTTACACTGGGGATTTTAAGACATTGTATTTACACTGTGGGATTCTCAGTCACTGTATTTGCACTGGGGGATTATCATTCACTGTATTTACACTGGGGATTATCAGTCACTGTATTTACACTGGGGATTAAAGGTCACTGTATTTACACTGGGAGGTTATCCGTAACTTAATTTAAACTGCGGATTATCAGACACTTGTTACACTGGGGATTATCAGACACTGTATTTTCACTGGGGGATTATCAGTCACTGTATTTACACTGGGGAATGACCGGACACTGTATTTACACTGGCGGGTTATCAGGCACTGTATTAACACTGGGGATTCTCAGTCACTGTATTTGCACTGGGGGATTATCAGACACTGTATTTACACTGTGGATTATCAGTCACTGTATTTACACTGGGGGATTATTAGACACTGTATTTACACGGGGCTTATCAGACACTTTATATACACTGGGGGATTACTAGACACTATTTGCACTGGGGGAGTATTATTCACTGTATGTATACTGGGGGATTATCAGTCACTGTATTTACACTTGGTTTTATCAGTCACTGTATTTCCACTGGGCATTATTATTTTCTCTATTTACACTGGGGATTTTAAGACATTGTATTTACACTGTGGGATTCTCAGTCACTGTATTTGCACTAGGGGATTATCAGGCACTGTATTTACACTGGGGATTATCAGTCACTGTATTTACACTGGGGGATTATTAGACACTGTATTTACACGGGGCTTATCAGACACTGTATATACACTGTTGATTGTTAGACACCGTATTTACACTGGGGATTATCAGTCACTGTATTGGCATGGGGGCAATATCAGGCACTGTATTTACACTGGAGATTATCAGTCACTGTATTTACACTGGGTTTATCAGACACTGTATGTACACTGTGGATTATCATTCACTTTATTTACACTGGGGATTATCAGGCACTGTTCTTACACTGGGGGATTATTAGACACTGTATTTGCACTGGGGATTATCATTCACTGTATTTGCAGTGGGGGGTTATCAGTGACTGCATTTACACTGAAGGTTACCAGACACTGTTTTTACACTGGGGATTATCAGTCTCTGTATTTACACGGGGGGATTATCAGTTACTGTATTTACACTGGGGGGCTATCAGTCACTGTATTTACACTGGGGATTATCATTCATTGTATTTACACTGGGGATTATCAGACACTGTATTTACACTGGGGTTTATCAGACACTGAATTTATTCTGGGGATTATCCAACACTGTATTTACACTGGGGATTATCAGTCACTGTATTTACACTGGGGATTAAAGGTCACTGTATTTACACTGGGGGTTATCAGTAACTTAATTTAAACTGCGGATTATCAGACACTAGTTACACTGGGGATTATCAGACACTGTATTTTCACTGGGGGATTATCCATCACTGTATTTACACTGGGGAATGATCGGACACTGTATTTACACTGGCAGGTTATCAGGCACTGTATTAACACTGGGGATTATCAGACACTGTATTTACACAGGGGGATTATCAGTCACTGTATTTACACTGGGGGATTATCATCCACTGTATTTACACGGGGGATTATCTTTCACCGTATTTACACTGGGGATGATCAGTCACTGTATTTACACTGGGGTGTTATCAATCACTGTATTTACACTGGGGATTATCAGACACTGTATTTACACTGGGGATTATCAGTCATTGTATTTACACTGTGGTTTATCAGACACTGTATTTATTCTGGGGGTTATCATTCACTGTATTTACTCTGGGGGATTATAATTCACTGTATTTACACTGGGGCTTAAAGATCACTGTATTTACACTGGGGGTTATCAGTAACTTAATTTAAACTGCGGATTATCAGACACTAGTTACGCTGGGGATTATCAGACACTGTATTTTCATTGGGGGGATTATCAGCCACTGTATTTACACTGGGGAATGATCAGACACTGTATTTACACTGGGGGATTATCGTGCACTGTATTTACACTGGGGCCTATCAGACACTGTATTTACACTGGCGATTATCAGTCACTGTATTTACACTGGATTATCAGACACTGTTTTTACACTTGGGATTATCATTCACTGTATTTACACTGGGGAGTTATCAGTCACTTTATTTACACTGGGGATCATTAGACACTGTATTTGCACTGGCGGATTAACCATCACCGTATTTACACTGAGGATTATTTGACACAGTATTTGCACTGGGGATGATCGTTCACTATATTTACACCGGTTTATCAGACACTGTATATACACTGGGGATGATCAGACACTGTATTTTCACTGGGGGATTATCAGTCACTGTATTTACACTGGGAAATGATCGGACACTTTTTTTACACTGGCGGTTATCAGTCAATGTATTTACACTGGGGATCATTAGACACTGTATTTGCACTGGGGGATTATCCGTCACCATATTTACACTGATAATTATTTGACACTGTATTTGCACTGGGGATGATCATTCACTGTATTTACACTGGGGATGATCATTCACTGTATTTACACTGCAGATTATCAGTCACTGTATTTACACTGGGGGGTTATCTGTCTCTGTATTTACACTGGGGATCATTAGACACTGTATTTGAAATGGGGGATTATCCATCACCGTATTTACACTGGGGATTATTTGACGCTGTATTTGCACTGGGGATCATCATTCACTGTATTTACACTGCGGATTATCAGTCACTGTATTTACACTGGGGATTATCATTCATTGTATTTACACTGGGGATTATCAGACACTGTATTTACACTGGGGTTTATCAGACACTGTATTTATTCTGGGGATTATCCAACACTGTATTTACACTGGGGATTATCAGTCACTGTATTTACACTGGGGATTAAAGGTCACTGTATTTACACTGGGGGTTATCAGTAACTTAATTTAAACTGCGGATTATCAGACACTAGTTACACTGGGGATTATCAGACACTGTATTTTCACTGGGGGATTATCCATCACTGTATTTACACTGGGGAATGATCGGACACTGTATTTACACTGGCAGGTTATCAGGCACTGTATTAACACTGGGGATTATCAGACACTGTATTTACACAGGGGGATTATCAGTCACTGTATTTACACTGGGGGATTATCATCCACTGTATTTACACGGGGGATTATCTTTCACCGTATTTACACTGGGGATGATCAGTCACTGTATTTACACTGGGGTGTTATCAATCACTGTATTTACACTGGGGATTATCAGACACTGTATTTACACTGGGGATTATCAGTCATTGTATTTACACTGTGGTTTTATCAGACACTGTATTTATTCTGGGGGTTATCATTCACTGTATTTACTCTGGGGGATTATAACTCACTGTATTTACACTGGGGCTTAAAGATCACTGTATTTACACTGGGGGTTATCAGTAACTTAATTTAAACTGCGGGTTATCAGACACTAGTTACGCTGGGGATTATCAGACACTGTATTTTCATTGGGGGGATTATCAGCCACTGTATTTACACTGGGGAATGATCAGACACTTTATTTACACTGGGGGATTATCGTGCACTGTATTTACACTGGGGCCTATCAGCCACTGTATTTACACTGGCGATTATCAGTCACTGTATTTACACTGGATTATCAGACACTGTTTTTACACTTGGGATTATCATTCACTGTATTTACACTGGGGAGTTATCAGTCACTTTATTTACACTGGGGATCATTAGACACTGTATTTGCACTGGCGGATTAACCATCACCGTATTTACACTGGGGATTATTTGACACAGTATTTGCACTGGGGATGATCGTTCACTATATTTACACCGGTTTATCAGACACTGTATATACACTGGGGATGATCAGACACTGTATTTTCACTGGGGGATTATCAGTCACTGTATTTACACTGGGAAATGATCGGACACTTTTTTTACACTGGCGGTTATCAGTCAATGTATTTACACTGGGGATCATTAGACACTGTATTTGCACTGGGGGATTATCCGTCACCATATTTACACTGATAATTATTTGACACTGTATTTGCACTGGGGATGATCATTCACTGTATTTACACTGGGGATGATCATTCACTGTATTTACACTGCAGATTATCAGTCACTGTATTTACACTGGGGGGTTATCAGTCTCTGTATTTACACTGGGGATCATTAGACACTGTATTTGCAATGGGGGATTATCCATCACCGTATTTACACTGGGGATTATTTGACGCTGTATTTGCACTGGGGATCATCATTCACTGTATTTACACTGCGGATTATCAGTCACTGTATTTACACTGGGGATTATTTGACACTGTATTTGCACTGGGGATGATCATTGACTGTATTTACACTCGGGATTATCAGTCGCTATATTTACACTGGGGATTATCAGTCACTGTATTTACACCGGGTTTATCAGACACTGTATATACACTGGGGATTATCATTCACTTTATTTAACTGGGGTTTATCAGACACTGTATTTAAACTGGGGGATTATTAAACACTGTATTTGCACCGGGGATGTATCATTCACTGTATTTACACTGGGGGATTATCAGTCACTGTATTTACACTGGGTTTTATCAGTCACTGTATTTCCACTGGGCATTATTATTTTCTCTATTTACACTGGGAATTTTACAACATTGTATTTACACTGTGGGATTATCAGTCTCTGTATTTACACTGGGGGTTATTTGACACTGTATTTGCACTGGGGATTATCATTCACTGTATTTACACTCCGGATTATCAGTCACTGTATTTACACTGGGGGATTATCGGTCACCGTATTTACACTGGACTTATCAGACACTGTATATACACCTTGGATTTTCATTCACTGTATTTACACTGGGATCATCAGTCACTGTATTTACACTGGGGATTATCGGACACTAGTTACACTGGGGATTATCAGACATTGTATTTTCGCTGGGGGATTATCAGTCACTGTATTTACACTGGGGAATGATCGGACACTTTATTTACACTGGAGCGTTATCAGGCACTGTATTAACACTGGGGATTATCAGACATTGGATTTACACTGGGGGATTATCAGTCACTGTATTTACACTGGGGGATTATCATTCACTGTATTTACACGGGGGATTATCTTTCACCGTATTTACACTGGGGATTATCATTCACTGTATTTACACTGGGAATTTTCAGACACTGCATTTACACTGAGGATTATTAGACACTGTATTTACACGGAGGATTATCTGACACTGTATTTACACTGGGGATTATCAGACACTCTATTTACAATGAGGGATTATCAGTCACTGTATTTACACTGGGGATTATCAGTCACTTTGTTTACCCCGGGGGATTATCCGTTACTGTATTTACATTGGTGTATTATCATTGATTGTATTTACACTGGAGGGTTATCAAACACTGTATTTACACTGGGGATTATCAGTCGCTGTATTTACACTGGGGATTATCAGTCACTGTATTTACACTGGGCTTATCAGACACTGTATATACACTGGGGATTATCATTCATTTTATTTACACTGGGGATTATCAGACACCGTATTTACACTGGGAGATTATTAGACATTGTATTTGCACTGGGGGATTATCATTCACTGTATTTACAGTGGGGGATTGTCAGTCACTGTATTTGCACTGGCGATTATCAGTCACTGTATTTACACTGATGGTTATTAGACACTGTTTTTACACTCGGGATTATCATTCACTGTATTTACACTGGGGTATTATCAGTCACTGTAATTACGCTGGGAATCATTAGACAATGTATTTGCACTGTGGGATTATCCGTCACTGTATTTACACTGGAGGGTTATCATTCAATGTATTTACACTGGAAATTATCAGTTAATGTATTTACACTGGGGGATTATCAGTCACTGTATTTACACTGTGGGATTATCCGTAACTGTATTTACTTTGGTGGATTAGCATTCACTGTAATTACACTGGGGGATTATCAAACACTGTATTTTCACTTGGGTTTATCAGACACTGTCTTTAAACTGGGGATTATCATTCACTGTATTTACACTGGGAATTTTCAGACACTGCATTTACACTGGGGATTATTAGACACTGTATTTACACGGAGGATTATCTGACACTCTATTTACACTGGGGATTATCAGACACTGTATTTACAATGAGGGATTATCAATCACTATATTTACACTGGGGATTATCAGTCACTTTGTTTACACTGGGGGATTATCTGTTACTGTATTTATATTGGTGGATTATCATTGATTGTATTTACACTGGAGGATTATCAAACACTGTATTTATACTGGGGATTATCAATCGCTATAATTACACTGGGGATTATCAGTCACTGTAATTACACTGGGCTTATCAGACACTGTATATACACTGGGGATTATCATTCACTTTATTTACACTGGGGATTATCAGACACTGTATTTACACTGGGAGATTATTAGACATTGTATTTGCTCTGGGGGATTATCATTCACTGTATTTACAGTGGGGGATTGTCAGTCATTGTATTTACACTGGCGATGATCAGTCACTGTATTTACACTGATGGTTATTAGACACTGCATTTACACTGGGGGGCTATCACTCACTGTATTTACACTGGGGATTATCAGTCACCGTATTTACACTGGGGAATAAAGGTCACTGTATTTACACTGGGGATTATCAGGCACTGTATTTACACTGGAGATTATCAGGCACTGTTTTTACAGTTGGGATTATCATACACTGTATTTACACTGGGGGTTATCCGTCACTGTATTTACACTGGGGATCATTAGACACTGTATTTGAACTGGGGGATTATCCGTCACCGTATTTACACTGAGGATTATTTGACACTGTATTTGCACTGGGGATGATCATTCACTGTATTTACACTGCGGATTATCAGATACTGTATTTACACTGGAGGATTACTAGACACTGTGTTTGCACTGGGGGATTATTATTCACTGTATTTACACTGGGTTTTATCAGTCACTGTATTTCCACTGGGCATTATGATTTTCTCTATTTACACTGGGGATTTTAAGACATTGTATTTACACTGTGGGATTCTCAGTCACTGTATTTGTACTGGGGGATTATCAGGCACTGTATTTACACTGGGGATTATCAGTCACTGTATTGATACTGGGGGATTATTAGACACTGTATTTGCACGGGGCTTATCAGACACTGTATATACACTGGGGATTGTTAGACACTTTATTTAACTGGGGTTTATCAGACATTGCATTTACACTGGGGGATTACTAGACACTGTATTTGCACTGGGGGAGTATTATTCACTGTGTTTACACTTGGTTTTATCAGTCACTGTATTTCCACTGGGCATTATTATTTTCTCTATTTACACTGGGGATTTTAAGACATTGTATTTACACTGTGGGATTCTCAGTCACTGTATTTGCACTGGGGGATTATCAGGTACTGTATTTACACTAGGGATTATCAGTCACTGTATTTATACTGGGGGATTATTAGACACTGTATTTACACGGGGCTTATCAGACACTATATATACACTGTTGATTGTTAGACACTGTATTTACACTGGAGATTATCTGTCACTGTATTTACACTGGGCTTATCAGACACTGTATATACACTGGGGATTATCATTCACTTTATTTACACTGTGGATTATCAGGCACTGTATTTACACTGGGGGATTATTAGACACTGTATTTGCACTGGGGGATTATCATTCACTGTATTTGCAGTGCGGGATTATCAGTCACTGCATTTACACTGAAGGTTACCAGACACTGTTTTTACACTGGGGATTATCAGTCTCTGTATTTACACGGGGGGATTATCAGTTACTGTATTTACACTGGGGGGGCTATCAGTCACTGTATTTACACTGGGGATTATCATTCATTGTATTTACACTGGGGATTATTAGACACTGTATTTACACTGGGGTTTATCAGACACTGTATTTATTCTGGGGATTATCATTCACTGTATTTACGCTGGGGATTATCAGTCACTGTATTTACACTGGGGATTAAAGGTCACTGTATTTACACTGGGGATTATCAGACACTGTATTTTCACTGGGGGATTATCAGTCACTGTATTTACACTTGGGTTTATCAGTCACTGTATTTCCACTGGGCATTATTATTTTCTCTATTTACACTGGGGATTTTAAGACATTGTATTTACACTGTGGGATTCTCAGTCACTGTATTTGCACTGGGGGATTATCATTCACTGTATTTACACTGGGGATTATCAGTCACTGTATTTACACTGGGGATTAAAGGTCACTGTATTTACACTGGGAGATTATCCGTAACTTAATTTAAACTGCGGATTATCAGACACTTGTTACACTGGGGATTATCAGACACTGTATTTTCACTGGGGGATTATCAGTCACTGTATTTACACTGGGGAATGACCGGACACTGTATTTACACTGGCGGGTTATCAGGCACTGTATTAACACTGGGGATTCTCAGTCACTGTATTTGCACTGGGGGATTATCAGACACTGTATTTACACTGTGGATTATCAGTCACTGTATTTACACTGGGGGATTATTAGACACTGTATTTACACGGGGCTTATCAGACACTTTATATACACTGGGGGATTACTAGACACTATTTGCACTGGGGGAGTATTATTCACTGTATGTATACTGGGGGATTATCAGTCACTGTATTTACACTTGGTTTTATCAGTCACTGTATTTCCACTGGGCATTATTATTTTCTCTATTTACACTGGGGATTTTAAGACATTGTATTTACACTGTGGGATTCTCAGTCACTGTATTTGCACTGGGGGCTTATCAGGCACTGTATTTACACTGGGGATTATCAGTCACTGTATTTACACTGGGGGATTATTAGACACTGTATTTACATGGGGCTTATCAGACACTATATATACACTGTTGATTGTTGGACACTGTATTTACACTGGGGATTATCAGTCACTGTATTTACACTGGGCTTATCAGACACTGTATTTACACTGGGGATTATCATTCATTGTATTTACACTGGGGATTATCAGACACTGTATTTACACTGGGGTTTATCAGACACTGTATTTATTCTGGGGATTATCATTCACTGTATTTACACTGGGGATTATCAGTCACTGTAGCTACACTGGGGATTAAAGGTCACTGTATTTACACTGGGGGTTATCAGTAACTTAATTTAAACTGAGGATTATCAGACACTTGTTACACTGGGGATTATCAGACACTGTATTTTCACTGGGGGATTATCAGTCACTGTATTTACACTGGGGAATGATCGGACACTGTATTTACACTGGCGGGTTATCAGGCACTGTATTAACACTGGGGATTCTCAGTCACTGTATTTGCACTGGAGGATTATCAGGCACTGTATTTACACTGTGGATTATCAGTCACTGTATGTACACTTGGTTTTATCAGTCACCGTATTTCCACTGGGCATTATTATTTTCTCTATTTACACTGGGGATGTTAAGACATTGTATTTACACTGTGGGATTCTCAGTCACTGTATTTGCACTGGGGGATTATCAGGTGCTGTATTTACACTGGGCATTATCAGTCACTGTATTTACACTGGGGGATTATTAGACACTGTATGTACATGGGGCTTATCAGACACTGTATATACACTGTTGATTGTTAGACACTGCATTTACACTGGGGATTATCAGTCACTGTATTTACACTGGGCTTATCAGACACTGTATTTACACTGGGGATTATCGTTCGTTGTATTTACACTGGGGATTATCAGACACTGCATTTACACTGGCGTTTATCAGACACTGTATTTATTCTGGGGATTATCATTCACTGTATTTACACTGGGGATTATCAGTCACTGTATTTACACTGGGGATTAAAGGTCACTGTATTTACACTGGGGGTTATCAGTAACTTAATTTAAACTGCGGATTATCAGACACTTGTTACACTGGGGATTATCAGACACTGTATTTTCACTGGGGGATTATCAGTCACTGTATTTACACTGGGGAATGATCGGACACTGTATTTACACTGGCGGGTTATCAGGCACTGTATTAACACTGGGGATTCTCAGTCACTGTATTTGCACTGGGGGATTATCAGGCACTGTATTTACACTGTGGATTATCAGTCACTGTATTTACACTGGGGGATTATTAGACGCTGTATTTACACGGGGCTTATCAGACACAGTATATACACTGGGGGATTACTAGACACTATTTGCACTGGGGGAGTATTATTCACTGTATTTATACTGGGGGATTATCAGTCACTGTATTTACACTTGGTTTTATCAGTCACTGTATTTCCACTGGGCATTATTATTTTCTCTATTTACACTGGGGATTTTAAGACATTGTATTTACACTGTGGGATTCTCAGTCACTGTATTTGCACTGGGGTATTATCAGGCACTGTATTTACACTGGGGATTATCAGTCACTGTATTTACACTGGGGGATTATTAGACACTGTATTTACACAGGGCTTATCAGACACTGTATATACACTGTTGATTGTTAGACACTGTATTTACACTGGGGATTATCCGTCACTGTATTGGCATGGGGGCATTATCAGGCACTGTATTTACACTGGAGATTATCAGTCACTGTATTTACACTGGGCTTATCAGACACTGTATGTACACTGTGGATTATCATTCACTTTATTTACACTGGGGATTATCAGGCACTGTTCTTACACTGGGGGATTATTAGACACTGTATTTGCACTGGGGATTATCATTCACTGTATTTGCAGTGGGGGATTATCAGTCACTGCATTTACACTGAAGGTTACCAGACACTGTTTTTACACTGGGGATTATCAGTCTCTGTATTTACACAGGGGGATTATCAGTTACTGTATTTACACTGGGGGGCTATCAGTCACTGTATTTACACTGGGGATTATCATTCATTGTATTTACACTGGGGATTATCAGACACTGTATTTACACTGGGGTTTATCAGACACGGTATTTATTCTGGGGATTATCATTCACTGTATTTACACTGGGGATTATCAGTCACTGTATTTACACTGGGATTAAAGGTCACTGTATTTACACTGGGGGTTATCAGTAACTTAATTTAAACTGCGGATTATCAGACACTAGTTACACTGGGGATTATCAGACACTGTATTTTCACTGGGGGATTATCCGTCACTGTATTTACACTGGGGAATGATCGGACACTGTATTTACACTGGAGCGTTATCAGGCACTGTATTAACACTGGGGATTATCAGACACTGTATTTACACTGGGGGATTATCATTCACTGTATTTACACTGAAGGATTATCATTCACTGTATTTACACGGGGAATTATCTTTCACCGTATTTACACTGGGGATGATCAGTCACTGTATTTACACTGGGGTGTTATCAATCACTGTATTTACACTGGGGATTATCAGACACTGTATTTAAACTGGGGATTATCAGTCACTGTATTTACACTGTGGTTTATCAGACACTGTATTTATTCTGGGGGTTATCATTCACTGTATTTACACTGGGGATTATCAGTCACTGTATTTACACTGGGGCTTAAAGATCACTGTATTTACACTGGGGGTTATCAGTAACTTAATTTAAACTGCGGATTATCAGACACTAGTTACACTGGGGATTATCAGACACTGTATTTTCATTGGGGGGATTATCAGCCACTGTATTTACACTGGGGAATGATCAGACACTGTATTTACACTGGGGGATTATCATGCACTGTATTTACACTGGGGCCTATCAGACACTGTATTTACACTGGCGATTATCAGTCACTGTATTTACACTGGATTATCAGACACTGTTTTTACACTTGGGATTATCATTCACTGTATTTACACTGGGGTGTTATCAGTAACTGTATTTACACTGGGGATCATTAGACACTGTATTTGCACTGGGGGATTAACCATCACCGTATTTACACTGGGGATTATTTGACACTGTATTTGCACTGGTGATGATCGTTCACTATATTTACACCGGTTTATCAGGCATTGTATATACACTGGTGATGATCAGACACTGTATTTTCACTGGGGGATTATCAGTCACTGTATTTACACTGGGGAATGATCGGACACTTTTTTTACACTGGCGGGTTATCAGGCACTGTATTTACACTGCGAATTATCAGACACTAGTTACACTGGGGATGATCAGACACTGCATTTTCACTGAGGGATTATCAGCCACTGTAGTTACACTGGGGAATGATCAGACACTATATTTACACTGGGGGATTATCAGGCACTGTAGTTACACTGGGACCTATCATACACTGTATTTACATTGGGGGATTGTCGGTCACTGTATTTACACTGGGGGATTATCATTCACTGTATTTACACGGGGGGTTATCATTCACCGTATTTACACTGGGGATTATCAGTCACTGTATTTACAATGGGGATTATCAGGCACTGTATTTACACTGGATTATCAGACACTGTTTTTACACTTGGGATCATTAGACACTGTATTTGCACTGGGGGATTAACCATCACCGTATTTACACTGGGGATTATTTGTCACTGTATTTGCACTGGGGATGATCATTCACTGTATTTACACTGCGGATTATCAGTCACTGTATTTACACAGGGGATTATCAGTCACTATGTTTACACCGGTTTGTCAGATATTGTATATACACTGGGGGTTATCAGTCACTGTATTTACACTGGGGATTATCAGTCACTGTATTTGCACTGGGGATTATCATTCACTTTATTTAACTGGGGTTTATCAGACACTGTATTTACACTGGGCGATTATTAGACACTGTATTTGCACTGGGGGAGTATCATTCACTGTATTTACACTGGGGATTATCAGTCACTGTATTTACACTAGGTTTTATCGGTCACTGTATTTCCACTGGGCATTATTATTTTCTCTATTTACACTGGGGATTTTAAGACATTGTATTTACACTGTGGGATCATCAGTCACTGTATTTACACTGGGGGATTTTTAGACACTGTATTTACACAGGGCTTATCAGACACTGTATATACACTGGGGATTATTAGACACTGTTTACACTGAGGATTGTCAGTCACTGTATTGGCATGGGGAATTATCAGACACTGTATTTACACTGGAGATTATCAGACACTGTTTTTACACTCGGGGTTATCATTCACTGTATTTCACTGGGGGATTATCAGTCACTATTTGCACTGGGGGTTATTTGACACTGTAGTTGCACTGGGGATGATCATTCACTGTATTTCCACTGGGAATTATCAGTCATTGCATTTACACTGAGGGATTATCAATCACTGTATTTACACTGGACTTATCAGACACTGTTTATACACCTTGGATTATCATTCACTGTATTTACACCGGGGATTATCAGTCACTGTATTTACACTGGGATTTATCACGCACTGTATTTACGCTGGGGATTATCAGTCACTGTATTTACATTGGGGATTAACATTCACTGTATTTACACTGGGGATTATCAGACACTAGTTACACTGGCGATTATCAGACACTGCAATTTCACTGGGGGATTATCCGTCACTGTATTTACACTGGGAAATGATCGGACACTGTATTTACACTGGCGGGTTATCAGGCGCTGTATTAACACTTGGGATTATCAGACACTGTATTTACACAGGGGGATTATCAGTCACTGTATTTACACTGGGGGATTATAATTCACTGTATTTACACGGGGGATTATCTTTCACCGTATTTACACTGGGGATGATCAGTCACTGTAGTTACACTGGGGTATTATCTTTCACTGTATTTACACTGAAGTTTATCATCACTGTATTTGCACTGCGGGGTTATCAGTCACTGTATTTACACTTGGGGATTATCAGACACTGTTTTAACACTCGGGATTATCATTCACTGTATTTACACTGGGGTATTATCAGTCACTGTATTTACACTGGGGATCATTAGACACTGTATTTGCACTGTGGGATTATCATTCACTGTATTTACACTGGGGGATTATCATTCAATGTATTTACACTGGAAATTATCAGTTAATGTATTTACACTGGGGGATTATCAGTCACTGTATATACACTGGGGATTATCATTCACTGTATTTACACTGGAAATTTTCAGACACTGCATTTAAACTGGGGATTAGTAGACACTGTATTTACACGGAGTATTATCTGACACTGTATTTACTCTGGGGGATTATTAGACACTGTATTTACACGGGGCTTATCAGACACTTTATATACACTGGGGGATTACTAGACACTATTTGCACTGGGGGAGTATTATTCACTGTATTTATACTGGGGGATTATCAGTCACTATATTTACACTTGGGTTTATCAGTCACTGTATTTCCACTGGGCATTATTATTTTCTCTATTTACACTGGGGATTTTAAGACATTGTATTTACACTGTGGGATTCTCAGTCACTGTATTTGCACTGGGGGATTATCATTCACTGTATTTACACTGGGGATTATCAGTCACTGTATTTACACTGGGGATTAAAGGTCACTGTATTTACACTGGGGGTTATCCGTAACTTAATTTAAACTGCGGATTATCAGACACTTGTTACACTGGGGATTATCAGACACTGTATTTTCACTGGGGGATTATCAGTCACTGTATTTACACTGGGGAATGACCGGACACTGTATTTACACTGGCGGGTTATCAGGCACTGTATTAACACTGGGGATTCTCAGTCACTGTATTTGCACTGGGGGATTATCAGACACTGTATTTACACTGTGGATTATCAGTCACTGTATTTACACTGGGGGATTATTAGACACTGTATTTACACGGGGCTTATCAGACACTTTATATACACTGGGGGATTACTAGACACTATTTGCACTGGGGGAGTATTATTCACTGTATGTATACTGGGGGATTATCAGTCACTGTATTTACACTTGGTTTTATCAGTCACTGTATTTCCACTGGGCATTATTATTTTCTCTATTTACACTGGGGATTTTAAGACATTGTATTTACACTGTGGGATTCTCAGTCACTGTATTTGCACTAGGGGATTATCAGGCACAGTATTTACACTGGGGTATTATCAGTCACTGTATTTACACTGGGGATCATTAGACACTGTATTTGCACTGTGGGATTATCATTCACTGTATTTACACTGGGGGATTATCATTCAATGTATTTACACTGGAAATTATCAGTTAATGTATTTACACTGGGGGATTATCAGTCACTGTATATACACTGGGGATTATCATTCACTGTATTTACACTGGAAATTTTCAGACACTGCATTTAAACTGAGGATTAGTAGACACTGTATTTACACGGAGTATTATCTGACACTGTATTTACTCTGGGGGATTATTAGACACTGTATTTACACGGGGCTTATCAGACACTTTATATACACTGGGGGATTACTAGACACTATTTGCACTGGGGGAGTATTATTCACTGTATTTATACTGGGGGATTATCAGTCACTATATTTACACTTGGGTTTATCAGTCACTGTATTTCCACTGGGCATTATTATTTTCTCTATTTACACTGGGGATTTTAAGACATTGTATTTACACTGTGGGATTCTCAGTCACTGTATTTGCACTGGGGGATTATCATTCACTGTATTTACACTGGGGATTATCAGTCACTGTATTTACACTGGGGATTAAAGGTCACTGTATTTACACTGGGAGGTTATCCGTAACTTAATTTAAACTGCGGATTATCAGACACTTGTTACACTGGGGATTATCAGGCACTGTATTTTCACTGGGGGATTATCAGTCACTGTATTTACACTGGGGGATTATTAGACACTGTATTTACACGGGGCTTATCAGACACTTTATATACACTGGGGGATTACTAGACACTATTTGCACTGGGGGAGTATTATTCACTGTATGTATACTGGGGGATTATCAGTCACTGTATTTACACTTGGTTTTATCAGTCACTGTATTTCCACTGGGCATTATTATTTTCTCTATTTACACTGGGGATTTTAAGACATTGTATTTACACTGTGGGATTCTCAGTCACTGTATTTGCACTAGGGGATTATCAGGCACTGTATTTACACTGGGGATTATCAGTCACTGTATTTACACTGGGGGATTATTAGACACTGTATTTACACGGGGCTTATCAGACACTGTATATACACTGTTGATTGTTAGACACCGTATTTACACTGGGGATTATCAGTCACTGTATTGGCATGGGGGCAATATCAGGCACTGTATTTACACTGGAGATTATCAGTCACTGTATTTACACTGGGTTTATCAGACACTGTATGTACACTGTGGATTATCATTCACTTTATTTACACTGGGGATTATCAGGCACTGTTCTTACACTGGGGGATTATCATTCACTGTATTTGCACTGGGGATTATCATTCACTGTATTTGCAGTGGGGGGTTATCAGTGACTGCATTTACACTGAAGGTTACCAGACACTGTTTTTACACTGGGGATTATCAGTCTCTGTATTTACACGGGGGGATTATCAGTTACTGTATTTACACTGGGGGGCTATCAGTCACTGTATTTACACTGGGGATTATCATTCATTGTATTTACACTGGGGATTATCAGACACTGTATTTACACTGGGGTTTATCAGACACTGTATTTATTCTGGGGATTATCCAACACTGTATTTACACTGGGGATTATCAGTCACTGTATTTACACTGGGGATTAAAGGTCACTGTATTTACACTGGGGGTTATCAGTAACTTAATTTAAACTGCGGATTATCAGACACTAGTTACACTGGGGATTATCAGACACTGTATTTTCACTGGGGGATTATCCATCACTGTATTTACACTGGGGAATGATCGGACACTGTATTTACACTGGCAGGTTATCAGGCACTGTATTAACACTGGGGATTATCAGACACTGTATTTACACAGGGGGATTATCAGTCACTGTATTTACACTGGGGGATTATCATCCACTGTATTTACACGGGGGATTATCTTTCACCGTATTTACACTGGGGATGATCAGTCACTGTATTTACACTGGGGTGTTATCAATCACTGTATTTACACTGGGGATTATCAGACACTGTATTTACACTGGGGATTATCAGTCATTGTATTTACACTGTGGTTTATCAGACACTGTATTTATTCTGGGGGTTATCATTCACTGTATTTACTCTGGGGGATTATAATTCACTGTATTTACACTGGGGCTTAAAGATCACTGTATTTACACTGGGGGTTATCAGTAACTTAATTTAAACTGCGGATTATCAGACACTAGTTACGCTGGGGATTATCAGACACTGTATTTTCATTGGGGGGATTATCAGCCACTGTATTTACACTGGGGAATGATCAGACACTGTATTTACACTGGGGGATTATCGTGCACTGTATTTACACTGGGGCCTATCAGACACTGTATTTACACTGGCGATTATCAGTCACTGTATTTACACTGGATTATCAGACACTGTTTTTACACTTGGGATTATCATTCACTGTATTTACACTGGGGAGTTATCAGTCACTTTATTTACACTGGGGATCATTAGACACTGTATTTGCACTGGCGGATTAACCATCACCGTATTTACACTGGGGATTATTTGACACAGTATTTGCACTGGGGATGATCGTTCACTATATTTACACCGGTTTATCAGACACTGTATATACACTGGGGATGATCAGACACTGTATTTTCACTGGGGGATTATCAGTCACTGTATTTACACTGGGAAATGATCGGACACTTTTTTTACACTGGCGGTTATCAGTCAATGTATTTACACTGGGGATCATTAGACACTGTATTTGCACTGGGGGATTATCCGTCACCATATTTACACTGATAATTATTTGACACTGTATTTGCACTGGGGATGATCATTCACTGTATTTACACTGGGGATGATCATTCACTGTATTTACACTGCAGATTATCAGTCACTGTATTTACACTGGGGGGTTATCTGTCTCTGTATTTACACTGGGGATCATTAGACACTGTATTTGCAATGGGGGATTATCCATCACCGTATTTACACTGGGGATTATTTGACGCTGTATTTGCACTGGGGATCATCATTCACTGTATTTACACTGCGGATTATCAGTCACTGTATTTACACTGGGGATTATCATTCATTGTATTTACACTGGGGATTATCAGACACTGTATTTACACTGGGGTTTATCAGACACTGTATTTATTCTGGGGATTATCCAACACTGTATTTACACTGGGGATTATCAGTCACTGTATTTACACTGGGGATTAAAGGTCACTGTATTTACACTGGGGGTTATCAGTAACTTAATTTAAACTGCGGATTATCAGACACTAGTTACACTGGGGATTATCAGACACTGTATTTTCACTGGGGGATTATCCATCACTGTATTTACACTGGGGATGATCAGTCACTGTATTTACACTGGGGTGTTATCAATCACTGTATTTACACTGGGGATTATCAGACACTGTATTTACACTGGGGATTATCAGTCATTGTATTTACACTGTGGTTTATCAGACACTGTATTTATTCTGGGGGTTATCATTCACTGTATTTACTCTGGGGGATTATAATTCACTGTATTTACACTGGGGCTTAAAGATCACTGTATTTACACTGGGGGTTATCAGTAACTTAATTTAAACTGCGGGTTATCAGACACTAGTTACGCTGGGGATTATCAGACACTGTATTTTCATTGGGGGGATTATCAGCCACTGTATTTACACTGGGGAATGATCAGACACTGTATTTACACTGGGGGATTATCGTGCACTGTATTTACACTGGGGCCTATCAGCCACTGTATTTACACTGGCGATTATCAGTCACTGTATTTACACTGGATTATCAGACACTGTTTTTACACTTGGGATTATCATTCACTGTATTTACACTGGGGAGTTATCAGTCACTTTATTTACACTGGGGATCATTAGACACTGTATTTGCACTGGCGGATTAACCATCACCGTATTTACACTGGGGATTATTTGACACAGTATTTGCACTGGGGATGATCGTTCACTATATTTACACCGGTTTATCAGACACTGTATATACACTGGGGATGATCAGACACTGTATTTTCACTGGGGGATTATCAGTCACTGTATTTACACTGGGAAATGATCGGACACTTTTTTTACACTGGCGGTTATCAGTCAATGTATTTACACTGGGGATCATTAGACACTGTATTTGCACTGGGGGATTATCCGTCACCATATTTACACTGATAATTATTTGACACTGTATTTGCACTGGGGATGATCATTCACTGTATTTACACTGGGGATGATCATTCACTGTATTTACACTGCAGATTATCAGTCACTGTATTTACACTGGGGGGTTATCAGTCTCTGTATTTACACTGGGGATCATTAGACACTGTATTTGCAATGGGGGATTATCCATCACCGTATTTACACTGGGGATTATTTGACGCTGTATTTGCACTGGGGATCATCATTCACTGTATTTACACTGCGGATTATCAGTCACTGTATTTACACTGGGGATTATTTGACACTGTATTTGCACTGGGGATGATCATTGACTGTATTTACACTCGGGATTATCAGTCGCTATATTTACACTGGGGATTATCAGTCACTGTATTTACACCGGGTTTATCAGACACTGTATATACACTGGGGATTATCATTCACTTTATTTAACTGGGGTTTATCAGACACTGTATTTAAACTGGGGGATTATTAAACACTGTATTTGCACCGGGGATGTATCATTCACTGTATTTACACTGGGGGATTATCAGTCACTGTATTTACACTGGGTTTTATCAGTCACTGTATTTCCACTGGGCATTATTATTTTCTCTATTTACACTGGGAATTTTACAACATTGTATTTACACTGTGGGATTATCAGTCTCTGTATTTACACTGGGGGTTATTTGACACTGTATTTGCACTGGGGATTATCATTCACTGTATTTACACTCCGGATTATCAGTCACTGTATTTACACTGGGGGATTATCGGTCACCGTATTTACACTGGACTTATCAGACACTGTATATACACCTTGGATTTTCATTCACTGTATTTACACTGGGATCATCAGTCACTGTATTTACACTGGGGATTATCGGACACTAGTTACACTGGGGATTATCAGACATTGTATTTTCGCTGGGGGATTATCAGTCACTGTATTTACACTGGGGAATGATCGGACACTTTATTTACACTGGAGCGTTATCAGGCACTGTATTAACACTGGGGATTATCAGACATTGGATTTACACTGGGGGATTATCAGTCACTGTATTTACACTGGGGGATTATCATTCACTGTATTTACACGGGGGATTATCTTTCACCGTATTTACACTGGGGATTATCATTCACTGTATTTACACTGGGAATTTTCAGACACTGCATTTACACTGAGGATTATTAGACACTGTATTTACACGGAGGATTATCTGACACTGTATTTACACTGGGGATTATCAGACACTCTATTTACAATGAGGGATTATCAGTCACTGTATTTACACTGGGGATTATCAGTCACTTTGTTTACCCCGGGGGATTATCCGTTACTGTATTTACATTGGTGTATTATCATTGATTGTATTTACACTGGAGGGTTATCAAACACTGTATTTACACTGGGGATTATCAGTCGCTGTATTTACACTGGGGATTATCAGTCACTGTATTTACACTGGGCTTATCAGACACTGTATATACACTGGGGATTATCATTCATTTTATTTACACTGGGGATTATCAGACACCGTATTTACACTGGGAGATTATTAGACATTGTATTTGCACTGGGGGATTATCATTCACTGTATTTACAGTGGGGGATTGTCAGTCACTGTATTTGCACTGGCGATTATCAGTCACTGTATTTACACTGATGGTTATTAGACACTGTTTTTACACTCGGGATTATCATTCACTGTATTTACACTGGGGTATTATCAGTCACTGTAATTACGCTGGGAATCATTAGACAATGTATTTGCACTGTGGGATTATCCGTCACTGTATTTACACTGGAGGGTTATCATTCAATGTATTTACAGTGGAAATTATCAGTTAATGTATTTACACTGGGGGATTATCAGTCACTGTATTTACACTGTGGGATTATCCGTAACTGTATTTACTTTGGTGGATTAGCATTCACTGTAATTACACTGGGGGATTATCAAACACTGTATTTTCACTTGGGTTTATCAGACACTGTCTTTAAACTGGGGATTATCATTCACTGTATTTACACTGGGAATTTTCAGACACTGCATTTACACTGGGGATTATTAGACACTGTATTTACACGGAGGATTATCTGACACTCTATTTACACTGGGGATTATCAGACACTGTATTTACAATGAGGGATTATCAATCACTATATTTACACTGGGGATTATCAGTCACTTTGTTTACACTGGGGGATTATCTGTTACTGTATTTATATTGGTGGATTATCATTGATTGTATTTACACTGGAGGATTATCAAACACTGTATTTATACTGGGGATTATCAATCGCTATAATTACACTGGGGATTATCAGTCACTGTAATTACACTGGGCTTATCAGACACTGTATATACACTGGGGATTATCATTCACTTTATTTACACTGGGGATTATCAGACACTGTATTTACACTGGGAGATTATTAGACATTGTATTTGCTCTGGGGGATTATCATTCACTGTATTTACAGTGGGGGATTGTCAGTCATTGTATTTACACTGGCGATTATCAGTCACTGTATTTACACTGATGGTTATTAGACACTGCATTTACACTGGGGGGCTATCACTCACTGTATTTACACTGGGGATTATCAGTCACCGTATTTACACTGGGGAATAAAGGTCACTGTATTTACACTGGGGATTATCAGGCACTGTATTTACACTGGAGATTATCAGGCACTGTTTTTACAGTTGGGATTATCATACACTGTATTTACACTGGGGGTTATCCGTCACTGTATTTACACTGGGGATCATTAGACACTGTATTTGAACTGGGGGATTATCCGTCACCGTATTTACACTGAGGATTATTTGACACTGTATTTGCACTGGGGATGATCAGTCACTGTATTTACACTGCGGATTATCAGATACTGTATTTACACTGGAGGATTACTAGACACTGTGTTTGCACTGGGGGATTATTATTCACTGTATTTACACTGGGTTTTATCAGTCACTGTATTTCCACTGGGCATTATGATTTTCTCTATTTACACTGGGGATTTTAAGACATTGTATTTACACTGTGGGATTCTCAGTCACTGTATTTGTACTGGGGGATTATCAGGCACTGTATTTACACTGGGGATTATCAGTCACTGTATTGATACTGGGGGATTATTAGACACTGTATTTGCACGGGGCTTATCAGACACTGTATATACACTGGGGATTGTTAGACACTTTATTTAACTGGGGTTTATCAGACATTGCATTTACACTGGGGGATTACTAGACACTGTATTTGCACTGGGGGAGTATTATTCACTGTGTTTACACTTGGTTTTATCAGTCACTGTATTTCCACTGGGCATTATTATTTTCTCTATTTACACTGGGGATTTTAAGACATTGTATTTACACTGTGGGATTCTCAGTCACTGTATTTGCACTGGGGGATTATCAGGTACTGTATTTACACTAGGGATTATCAGTCACTGTATTTATACTGGGGGATTATTAGACACTGTATTTACACGGGGCTTATCAGACACTATATATACACTGTTGATTGTTAGACACTGTATTTACACTGGAGATTATCTGTCACTGTATTTACACTGGGCTTATCAGACACTGTATATACACTGGGGATTATCATTCACTTTATTTACACTGTGGATTATCAGGCACTGTATTTACACTGGGGGATTATTAGACACTGTATTTGCACTGGGGGATTATCATTCACTGTATTTGCAGTGCGGGATTATCAGTCACTGCATTTACACTGAAGGTTACCAGACACTGTTTTTACACTGGGGATTATCAGTCTCTGTATTTACACGGGGGGATTATCAGTTACTGTATTTACACTGGGGGGGCTATCAGTCACTGTATTTACACTGGGGATTATCATTCATTGTATTTACACTGGGGATTATTAGACACTGTATTTACACTGGGGTTTATCAGACACTGTATTTATTCTGGGGATTATCATTCACTGTATTTACGCTGGGGATTATCAGTCACTGTATTTACACTGGGGATTAAAGGTCACTGTATTTACACTGGGGATTATCAGACACTGTATTTTCACTGGGGGATTATCAGTCACTGTATTTACACTGGGGAATGATCGGACACTGTATTTACAATGGCGGGTTATCAGACACTGTATTAACATTGGGGATTCTCAGTCACTGTATTTGCACTGGGGGATTATCAGGCACTGTATTTACACTGGGGATTATCAGTCACTGTATTTACACTGGGGGATTATTAGACACTGTATTTACACGGGGCTTATCAGACACTGTATATACACTGGGGGATTACTAGACACTATATGTGCACTGGGGGTGTATTATTCACTGTATTTATACTGGGGGATTATCAGTCACTGTATTTACACTTGGTTTTATCAGTCACTGTATTTCCACTGGGCATTATTATTTTCTCTATTTACACTGTGGATTTTAATACATGGTATTTACACTGTGGGATTCTCAGTCACTGTATTTGCACTGGGGGATTATCAGGTGCTGTATTTACACTGGGCATTATCAGTCACTGTATTTACACTGGGGGATTATTAGACACTGTATGTACACGGGGCTTATCAGACACTGTATATACACTGTTGATTGTTAGACACTGTATTTACACTGGGGATTATCAGTCACTGTATTTACACTGGGCTTATCAGACACTGTATTTACACTGGGGATTATCGTTCGTTGTATTTACACTGGGGATTATCAGACACTGCATGTACACTGGCGTTTATCAGACACTGTATTTACACTGGAGATTATCGTTCGTTGTATTTACACTGGGGATTATCAGACACTGCATGTACACTGGCGTTTATCAGACACTGTATTTATTCTGGGGATTATCATTCACTGTATTTACACTGGGGATTATCAGTCACTGTATTTACACTGGGGATTAAAGGTCACTGTATTTACACTGGGGGTTATCAGTAACTTAATTTAAACTGAGGATTATCAGACACTTGTTACACTGGGGATTATCAGACACTGTATTTTCACTGGGGGATTATCAGTCACTGTATTTACACTGGGGAATGATCGGACACTGTATTTACACTGGCAGGTTATCAGGCACTGTATTAACACTGGGGATTCTCAGTCACTGTATTTGCACTGGGGGATTATCAGGCACTGTATTTACACTGTGGATTATCAGTCACTGTATTTACACTGGGGGATTATTAGACACTGTATTTACATGGGGCTTATCAGACACAGTATATACACTGGGGGATTACTAGACACTATTTGCACTGGGGGAGTATTATTCACTGTATTTATACTGGGGGATTATCAGTCACTGTATTTACACTTGGTTTTATCAGTCACTGTATTTACACTGGGCATTATTATTTTCTCTATTTACACTGGGGATTTTAAGACATTGTATTTACACTGTGGGATTCTCAGTCACTGTATTTGCACTGGGGTATTATCAGGCACTGTATTTACACTGGGGATTATCAGTCACTGTATTTACACTGGGGGATTATTAGACACTGTATTTACACAGGGATTATCAGACACTGTATATACACTGTTGATTGTTAGACACTGTATTTACACTGGGGATTATCAGTCACTGTATTGGCATGGGGGCATTATCAGGCACTGTATTTACACTGGAGATTATCAGTCACTGTATTTACACTGGGCTTATCAGACACTGTATGTACACTGTGGATTATCATTCACTTTATTTACACTGGGGATTAACATTCATTGTATTTACACTGGGGATTATCAGACACTGTATTTACGCTGGGGTTTATCAGACACTATATTTATTCTGGGGATTATCATTCACTGTATTTACACTGGGGATTATCAGTCACTGTATTTACACTGGGGATTAAAGGTCACTGTATTTACACAGGGGGTTATCAGTAACTTAATTTAAACTGTGGATTATCAGACACTAGTTACAATGGGGATTATCAGACACTGTATTTTCACTGGGGGATTATCCGTCACTGTATTTACACTGGGGAATGATCGGACACTGTATTTACACTGGAGCGTTATCAGGCACTGTATTAACACTGGGGATTATCAGACACTGTATTTACACTGGGGGATTATCAGTCACTGTATTTACACTGGAGGATTATCATTCACTGTATTTACACGGGGAATTATCTTTCACCGTATTTACACTGGGGATGATCAGTCACTGTATTTACACTGGGGTGTTATCAATCACTGTATTTACACTGGGGATTATCGTCACTGCATTTACATTGGGGATTATCGGTCACTGCATTTACATTGGGGACTGATCAGACACTATATTTAAACTGGGGGTTATCAGTCACCGTATTTAACGGGGGATTATCAGCCACTGTATTTACACTGGGGATCATCCGTCACTGTATTTACAATGGGGATTATCAGTCACTGTATTTACACTGGGGAATTGTCATTCGCTGTATTAATACTGGGATTTATCAGACACTGTATTTACACTGGGAATTATCATTTGCTGTCTTTACACTGGGAGTTATCAGACACTATATTTACACTGGGGATTATCAGTCACTTTATTTACACTGGGGATTAACAGTCACTTTATTTACACTGGGGATTAACAGACACTGTATTTACACTGGGGGAGTATCGATCATCTTATTTACACTGGGGAATTATAAAACACTGTATTTACACTGGGAGATTATCAGACACTGCATTTACACTGGGGAATCATCAGTCACTGTATTTTCACTGCGGAATTATCGTTCCCTGTATTTACACTGGGGATTATCATTCACTGTATTAACAATGTTGGGTTATCAGACACTGTATTCCCACTGGGGAATTATCAGACACTGTATATACACTGGGGATTATCATTCACTTTATTTAACTGGGGTTGCTCAGACACTGTATTTACACTGGGGGATTATTAGACACTGTATTTGCACTGGGGGAGTATCATTCACTGTATTTACACTGGGGGATTATCAGTCACTATATTTACACTGGGTTTTATCAGTCACTGTATTTCCACTGGGCATTATTATTTTCTCTATTTACACTGGGGATTTTACGACATTGTATTTACACTGTGGGATTATCAGTCACTGTATTTACACTGGGGATTATCAGGCACTGTATTTACACTTGGGATTATCATTCACTGTATTTACACTGGCGGTTATCAGTCACTGTATTTACACTGGGGATCATTAGACACTGTATTTGCACTGGGGGATTATCCGTCACCATATTTACACTGATAATTATTTGACACTGT
The DNA here is from genome assembly GCF_044704955.1 of Pristiophorus japonicus. NCBI lineage: Eukaryota > Metazoa > Chordata > Chondrichthyes > Pristiophoridae > Pristiophorus > Pristiophorus japonicus. The sequence goes on along the minus strand of NC_091988.1, from coordinate 124,141,167 downwards.
ATTTGCACTGGGGATGATCAGTCACTGTATTTACACTGGGGATGATCATTCACTGTATTTACACTGCGGATTATCAGTCACTGTATTTACACCGGTTTATCATTCATTGTATATACACTGGGGGTTATCAGTCGCTGTAGTTACACTGGGGATTATCAGTCACTGTATTTACACTGGTTTATCAGATACTGTATTTACACTGAGGGATTATTAGACACTGTATTTGCACTGGGGGAGTATCATTCACTGTATTTACACTGGGGGTTATCAGTCACTGTATTTACACTGGGGATCATTAGACAATGTATTTGCAATGGGGGATTATCCGTCACTGTATTTACACTGGAGGGTTATCATTCAATGTATTTACACCGGAAATTATCAGTTAATGTATTTACACTGGGGGATTATCAGTTACTGTATTTACACTGTGGGATTATCCGTAACTGTATTTACTTTGGTGGATTATCATTCACTGTAATTACACTGGGGGATTATCAAACGCTGTATATTCACTTGGGTTTATCAGACACTGTCTTTACACTGGGGATTATCATTCACTGTATTTACACTGGGAATTCTCAGACACTGCATTTACACTGGGGATTATTAGACACTGTATTTACACGGAGGATTATCTGACACTCTATTTACACTGGGGATTATCAGACACTGTATTTACAATGAGGGATTATCAGTTACTGTATTTACACTGGGATTATCAGTCACTTTGTTTACACTGGGGGATTATCTGTTACTGTATTTACATTGGTGGATTATCATTGATTGTATTTACACTGGAGGATTATCAAACACTGTATTTACACTGGGGATTATCAGTCGCTGTATTTACACTGGGGATTATCAGTCGATGTATTTACACTGGGCTTATCAGACACTGAATATACACTGGGGATTATCATTCATTTTATTTACACTGGGGATTATCAGACACTATTTACACTGGGAGATTATTAGACATTGATTTGTACTGGGGGATTATCATTCACTTTATTTACAGTGGGGGTTGTCAGTCATTGTATTTACACTGGGGATTACCAGTCACTGTATTTACACTGATGGTTATTAGACACTGCATTTACACTGGGGGGCTATCAGTCACTGTATTTACACTGGGGATTATCAGTCACTGTATTTACACTGGGGAATAAAGGTCACTGTATTTACACTGGGGATTATCATTCACTGTATTTACACTGGGGGTTATCAGTCACTGTATTTACACTGGGGATCATTAGACACTGTATTTGAACTGGGGGATTATCCGTCACCGTTTTTACACTGGGGATTATTTGACACTGTATTTGCACTGGGGATGATCATTCACTGTATTTACACTGCGGATTATCAGTCACTGTATTTACACTGGGGATTATCAGTCACTGTATTTACACCGGTTTATCAGACATTGTATATACACTGGGGGTTATCAGTCGTTGTATTTACACTGGAGATTATCAGTCACTGTATTTACACTGGGCTTATCAGACACTCTATATACACTGGGGATTATCATTCACTTTATTTAACTGGGGTTTATCAGACACTGTATTTACACTGGAGGATTACTAGACACTGTATTTGCACTGGGGGAGTATTATTCACTGTATTTACACTGGGTTTTATCAGTCACTGTATTTCCACTGGGCATTATTATTTTCTCTATTTACACTGGGGATTTTAAGACATTGTATTTACACTGTGGGATTCTCAGTCACTATTTGCACTGGGGGATTATCAGGCACTGTATTTACACTGGGGATTATCAGTCACTGTATTGATACTGGGGGATTATTAGACACTGCATTTACACGGGGCTTATCAGACACTGTATATACACTGGGGATTGTTAGACACTTTATTTAACTGGGGTTTATCAGACACTGTATTTACACTGGCGGATTACTAGACACTGTATTTGCACTGGTGGAGTATTATTCACTGTATTTATACTGGGGGATTATCAGTCACTGTATTTGCACTTGGTTTTATCAGTCACTGTATTTCCACTGGGCATTATTATTTTCTCTATTTACACTGGGGATTTTAAGACATTGTATTTGCAGTGCGGGATTATCAGTCACTGCATTTACACTGAAGGTTACCAGACACTGTTTTTACACTGGGGATTATCAGTCTCTGTGTTTACACGGGGGATTATCAGTTACTGTATTTACACTGGGGGATTATCAGTCACTGTATTTATACTGGGGATTATCATTCATTGTATTTACACTGGGGATTATCAGACACTGTATTTACACTGGGGTTTATCAGACACTGTATTTATTCTGGGGATTATCATTCACTATTTACACTGGGGATTATCAGTCACTGTATATACACTGGGGATTAAAGGTCACTGTATTTACACTGGGGGTTATCAATAACTTAATTTAAACTGCGGATTATCAGACACTAGTTACACTGGAGATTATCAGACACTGTATTTTCACTGGGGGATTATCAGTCACTGTATTTACACTGGGGAATGATCGGACACTGTATTTACACTGGCGGGTTATCAGGCACTGTATTAACATTAGGGATTCTCAGTCACTGTATTTGCACTGGGGGATTATCAGGCACTGTACTTACACTGGGGATTATCAGTCACTGTATTTACACTGGGGGATTATTAGAAACTGTATTTACACGGGGCTTATCAGACACTGTATATACACTGGGAGATTACTAGACACTGTATTTGCACTGGGGGAGTATTATTCACTGTATTTATACTGGGGGATTATCAGTCACTGTATTTACACTTGGTTTTATCAGTCACTCTATTTCCACTGGGCATTATTATTTTCTCTATTTACACTGGTGATTTTAAGACATTGTATTTACACTGTGGGATTCTCAGTCACTGTATTTGCACTGGGGGATTATCAGGTACTGTATTTACACTGGGGATTATCAGTCACTGTATTTATACTGGGGGATTATTAGACACTGTATTGACACGGGGCTTATCAGACACTATATATACACTGTTGATTGTTAGACAATGTATTTACACTGGAGATTATCTGTCACTGTATTTACACTGGGCTTATCAGACACTGTATATACACTGGGGATTATCGTTCACTTTATTTACACTGGGGATTATCAGGCACTGTATTTACACTGGGGGATTATCAGGCACTGTATTTGCACTGGGGGATTATCATTCACTGTATTTGCAGTGCGGGATTATCAGTCACTGCATTTACACTGAAGGTTACCAGACAATGTTTTTACACTGGGGATTATCAGTCTCTGTATTTACACGGGGGGATTATCAGTTACTGTATTTACACTGGGGGATTATCATTCACTGTATTTACACGGGGGATTATCTTTCACCGTATTTACACTGGGGATTATCATTTACTGTATTTACACTGGGGATCGTCAGTCACTGTATTTACACTGGGGATTAAAGGTCACTGTATTTACACTGGGGGTTATCAGTAACTTAATTTAAACTGCGGATTATCAGACACTAGTTACACTTGGGATTATCAGACACTGTATTTTCACTGGGGGATTATCAGTCACTGTATTTACACTGGGGAATGATCGGACACTGTATTTACACTGGTGGGTTATCAGGCACTGTATTAACATTGGGGATTCTCAGTCACTGTATTTGCACTGGGGGATTGTCAGGCACTGTATTTACACTGGGGATTATCAGTCACTGTGTTTACACTGGGGGATTATTAGACACTGTATTTACACGGGGCTTATCAGACACTGTATATACACTGGGAGATTACTAGACACTGTATTTGCACTGGGGGAGTATTATTCACTGTATTTATACTGGGGGATTATCAGTCACTGTATTTACACTTGGTTTTATCAGTCACTGTATTTCCACTGGGCATTATTATTTTCTCTATTTACACTGGGGATTTTAAGACATTGTATTTACACTGTGGGATTCTCAGTCACTGTATTTGCACTGGGGGCTTATCAGGCACTGTATTTACACTGGGGATTATCAGTCACTGTATTTACACTGGGGGATTATTAGACACTGTATTTACATGGGGCTTATCAGACACTATATATACACTGTTGATTGTTGGACACTGTATTTACACTGGGGATTATCAGTCACTGTATTTACACTGGGCTTATCAGACACTGTATTTACACTGGGGATTATCATTCGTTGTATTTACACTGGGGATTATCAGACACTGTATTTACACTGGGGTTTATCAGACACTGTATTTATTCTGGGGATTATCATTCACTGTATTTACACTGGGGATTATCAGTCACTGTAGCTACACTGGGGATTAAAGGTCACTGTATTTACACTGGGGGTTATCAGTAACTTAATTTAAACTGAGGATTATCAGACACTTGTTACACTGGGGATTATCAGACACTGTATTTTCACTGGGGGATTATCAGTCACTGTATTTACACTGGGGAATGATCGGACACTGTATTTACACTGGCGGGTTATCAGGCACTGTATTAACACTGGGGACTCTCAGTCACTGTATTTGCACTGGAGGATTATCAGGCACTGTATTTACACTGTGGATTATCAGTCACTGTATGTACACTTGGTTTTATCAGTCACCGTATTTCCACTGGGCATTATTATTTTCTCTATTTACACTGGGGATGTTAAGACATTGTATTTACACTGTGGGATTCTCAGTCACTGTATTTGCACTGGGGGATTATCAGGTGCTGTATTTACACTGGGCATTATCAGTCACTGTATTTACACTGGGGGATTATTAGACACTGTATGTACATGGGGCTTATCAGACACTGTATATACACTGTTGATTGTTAGACACTGCATTTACACTGGGGATTATCAGTCACTGTATTTACACTGGGCTTGTCAGACACTGTATTTACACTGGGGATTATCGTTCGTTGTATTTACACTGGGGATTATCAGACACTGCATTTACACTGGCGTTTATCAGACACTGTATTTATTCTGGGGATTATCATTCACTGTATTTACACTGGGGATTATCAGTCACTGTATTTACACTGGGGATTAAAGGTCACTGTATTTACACTGGGGGTTATCAGTAACTTAATTTAAACTGCGGATTATCAGACACTTGTTACACTGGGGATTATCAGACACTGTATTTTCACTGGGGGATTATCAGTCACTGTATTTACACTGGGGAATGATCGGACACTGTATTTACACTGGCGGGTTATCAGGCACTGTATTAACACTGGGGATTCTCAGTCACTGTATTTACACGGGGCTTATCAGACACAGTATATACACTGGGGGATTACTAGACACTATTTGCACTGGGGGAGTATTATTCACTGTATTTATACTGGGGGATTATCAGTCACTGTATTTACACTTGGTTTTATCAGTCACTGTATTTCCACTGGGCATTATTATTTTCTCTATTTACACTGGGGATTTTAAGACATTGTATTTACACTGTGGGATTCTCAGTCACTGTATTTGCACTGGGGTATTATCAGGCACTGTATTTACACTGGGGATTATCAGTCACTGTATTTACACTGGGGGATTATTAGACACTGTATTTACACAGGGCTTATCAGACACTGTATATACACTGTTGATTGTTAGACACTGTATTTACACTGGGGATTATCCGTCACTGTATTGGCATGGGGGCATTATCAGGCACTGTATTTACACTGGAGATTATCAGTCACTGTATTTACACTGGGCTTATCAGACACTGTATGTACACTGTGGATTATCATTCACTTTATTTACACTGGGGATTATCAGGCACTGTTCTTACACTGGGGGATTATTAGACACTGTATTTGCACTGGGGATTATCATTCACTGTATTTGCAGTGGGGGATTATCAGTCACTGCATTTACACTGAAGGTTACCAGACACTGTTTTTACACTGGGGATTATCAGTCTCTGTATTTACACAGGGCGATTATCAGTTACTGTATTTACACTGGGGGGCTATCAGTCACTGTATTTACACTGGGGATTATCATTCATTGTATTTACACTGGGGATTATCAGACACTGTATTTACACTGGGGTTTATCAGACACGGTATTTATTCTGGGGATTATCATTCACTGTATTTACACTGGGGATTATCAGTCACTGTATTTACACTGGGATTAAAGGTCACTGTATTTACACTGGGGGTTATCAGTAACTTAATTTAAACTGCGGATTATCAGACACTAGTTACACTGGGGATTATCAGACACTGTATTTTCACTGGGGGATTATCCGTCACTGTATTTACACTGGGGAATGATCGGACACTGTATTTACACTGGAGCGTTATCAGGCACTGTATTAACACTGGGGATTATCAGACACTGTATTTACACTGGGGGATTATCATTCACTGTATTTACACTGAAGGATTATCATTCACTGTATTTACACGGGGAATTATCTTTCACCGTATTTACACTGGGGATGATCAGTCACTGTATTTACACTGGGGTGTTATCAATCACTGTATTTACACTGGGGATTATCAGACACTGTATTTAAACTGGGGATTATCAGTCACTGTATTTACACTGTGGTTTATCAGACACTGTATTTATTCTGGGGGTTATCATTCACTGTATTTACACTGGGGATTATCAGTCACTGTATTTACACTGGGGCTTAAAGATCACTGTATTTACACTGGGGGTTATCAGTAACTTAATTTAAACTGCGGATTATCAGACACTAGTTACACTGGGGATTATCAGACACTGTATTTTCATTGGGGGGATTATCAGCCACTGTATTTACACTGGGGAATGATCAGACACTGTATTTACACTGGGGGATTATCATGCACTGTATTTACACTGGGGCCTATCAGACACTGTATTTACACTGGCGATTATCAGTCACTGTATTTACACTGGATTATCAGACACTGTTTTTACACTTGGGATTATCATTCACTGTATTTACACTGGGGTGTTATCAGTAACTGTATTTACACTGGGGATCATTAGACACTGTATTTGCACTGGGGGATTAACCATCACCGTATTTACACTGGGGATTATTTGACACTGTATTTGCACTGGTGATGATCGTTCACTATATTTACACCGGTTTATCAGGCATTGTATATACACTGGTGATGATCAGACACTGTATTTTCACTGGGGGATTATCAGTCACTGTATTTACACTGGGGAATGATCGGACACTTTTTTTACACTGGCGGGTTATCAGGCACTGTATTTACACTGCGAATTATCAGACACTAGTTACACTGGGGATGATCAGACACTGCATTTTCACTGAGGGATTATCAGCCACTGTAGTTACACTGGGGAATGATCAGACACTATATTTACACTGGGGGATTATCAGGCACTGTAGTTACACTGGGACCTATCATACACTGTATTTACATTGGGGGATTGTCGGTCACTGTATTTACACTGGGGGATTATCAGTCACTGTATTTACACTGGGCTTATCAGACACTGTATTTACACTGGGGATTATCATTCATTGTATTTACACTGGGGATTATCAGACACTGTATTTACACTGGGGTTTATCAGACACTGTATTTATTCTGGGGATTACCATTCACTGTATTTACACTGGGGATTATCAGTCACTGTAGCTACACTGGGGATTAAAGGTCACTGTATTTACACTGGGGGTTATCAGTAACTTAATTTAAACTGAGGATTATCAGACACTTGTTACACTGGGGATTATCAGACACTGTATTTTCACTGGGGGATTATCAGTCACTGTATTTACACTGGGGAATGATCGGACACTGTATTTACACTGGCGGGTTATCAGGCACTGTATTAACACTGGGGATTCTCAGTCACTGTATTTGCACTGGAGGATTATCAGGCACTGTATTTACACTGTGGATTATCAGTCACTGTATGTACACTTGGTTTTATCAGTCACCGTATTTCCACTGGGCATTATTATTTTCTCTATTTACACTGGGGATGTTAAGACATTGTATTTACACTGTGGGATTCTCAGTCACTGTATTTGCACTGGGGGATTATCAGGTGCTGTATTTACACTGGGCATTATCAGTCACTGTATTTACACTGGGGGATTATTAGACACTGTATGTACATGGGGCTTATCAGACACTGTATATACACTGTTGATTGTTAGACACTGCATTTACACTGGGGATTATCAGTCACTGTATTTACACTGGGCTTATCAGACACTGTATTTACACTGGGGATTATCGTTCGTTGTATTTACACTGGGGATTATCAGACACTGCATTTACACTGGCGTTTATCAGACACTGTATTTATTCTGGGGATTATCATTCACTGTATTTACACTGGGGATTATCAGTCACTGTATTTACACTGGGGATTAAAGGTCACTGTATTTACACTGGGGGTTATCAGTAACTTAATTTAAACTGCGGATTATCAGACACTTGTTACACTGGGGATTATCAGACACTGTATTTTCACTGGGGGATTATCAGTCACTGTATTTACACTGGGGAATGATCGGACACTGTATTTACACTGGCGGGTTATCAGGCACTGTATTAACACTGGGGATTCTCAGTCACTGTATTTGCACTGGGGGATTATCAGGCACTGTATTTACACTGTGGATTATCAGTCACTGTATTTACACTGGGGGATTATTAGACGCTGTATTTACACGGGGCTTATCAGACACAGTATATACACTGGGGGATTACTAGACACTATTTGCACTGGGGGAGTATTATTCACTGTATTTATACTGGGGGATTATCAGTCACTGTATTTACACTTGGTTTTATCAGTCACTGTATTTCCACTGGGCATTATTATTTTCTCTATTTACACTGGGGATTTTAAGACATTGTATTTACACTGTGGGATTCTCAGTCACTGTATTTGCACTGGGGTATTATCAGGCACTGTATTTACACTGGGGATTATCAGTCACTGTATTTACACTGGGGGATTATTAGACACTGTATTTACACAGGGCTTATCAGACACTGTATATACACTGTTGATTGTTAGACACTGTATTTACACTGGGGATTATCCGTCACTGTATTGGCATGGGGGCATTATCAGGCACTGTATTTACACTGGAGATTATCAGTCACTGTATTTACACTGGGCTTATCAGACACTGTATGTACACTGTGGATTATCATTCACTTTATTTACACTGGGGATTATCAGGCACTGTTCTTACACTGGGGGATTATTAGACACTGTATTTGCACTGGGGATTATCATTCACTGTATTTGCAGTGGGGGATTATCAGTCACTGCATTTACACTGAAGGTTACCAGACACTGTTTTTACACTGGGGATTATCAGTCTCTGTATTTACACAGGGGGATTATCAGTTACTGTATTTACACTGGGGGGCTATCAGTCACTGTATTTACACTGGGGATTATCATTCATTGTATTTACACTGGGGATTATCAGACACTGTATTTACACTGGGGTTTATCAGACACGGTATTTATTCTGGGGATTATCATTCACTGTATTTACACTGGGGATTATCAGTCACTGTATTTACACTGGGATTAAAGGTCACTGTATTTACACTGGGGGTTATCAGTAACTTAATTTAAACTGCGGATTATCAGACACTAGTTACACTGGGGATTATCAGACACTGTATTTTCACTGGGGGATTATCCGTCACTGTATTTACACTGGGGAATGATCGGACACTGTATTTACACTGGAGCGTTATCAGGCACTGTATTAACACTGGGGATTATCAGACACTGTATTTACACTGGGGGATTATCATTCACTGTATTTACACTGAAGGATTATCATTCACTGTATTTACACGGGGAATTATCTTTCACCGTATTTACACTGGGGATGATCAGTCACTGTATTTACACTGGGGTGTTATCAATCACTGTATTTACACTGGGGATTATCAGACACTGTATTTAAACTGGGGATTATCAGTCACTGTATTTACACTGTGGTTTATCAGACACTGTATTTATTCTGGGGGTTATCATTCACTGTATTTACACTGGGGATTATCAGTCACTGTATTTACACTGGGGCTTAAAGATCACTGTATTTACACTGGGGGTTATCAGTAACTTAATTTAAACTGCGGATTATCAGACACTAGTTACACTGGGGATTATCAGACACTGTATTTTCATTGGGGGGGGTTATCAGCCACTGTATTTACACTGGGGAATGATCAGACACTGTATTTACACTGGGGGATTATCATGCACTGTATTTACACTGGGGCCTATCAGACACTGTATTTACACTGGCGATTATCAGTCACTGTATTTACACTGGATTATCAGACACTGTTTTTACACTTGGGATTATCATTCACTGTATTTACACTGGGGTGTTATCAGTAACTGTATTTACACTGGGGATCATTAGACACTGTATTTGCACTGGGGGATTAACCATCACCGTATTTACACTGGGGATTATTTGACACTGTATTTGCACTGGTGATGATCGTTCACTATATTTACACCGGTTTATCAGGCATTGTATATACACTGGTGATGATCAGACACTGTATTTTCACTGGGGGATTATCAGTCACTGTATTTACACTGGGGAATGATCGGACACTTTTTTTTACACTGGCGGGTTATCAGGCACTGTATTTACACTGCGAATTATCAGACACTAGTTACACTGGGGATGATCAGACACTGCATTTTCACTGAGGGATTATCAGCCACTGTAGTTACACTGGGGAATGATCAGACACTATATTTACACTGGGGGATTATCAGGCACTGTAGTTACACTGGGACCTATCATACACTGTATTTACATTGGGGGATTGTCGGTCACTGTATTTACACTGGGGGATTATCATTCACTGTATTTACACGGGGGGTTATCATTCACCGTATTTACACTGGGGATTATCAGTCACTGTATTTACAATGGGGATTATCAGGCACTGTATTTACACTGGATTATCAGACACTGTTTTTACACTTGGGATCATTAGACACTGTATTTGCACTGGGGGATTAACCATCACCGTATTTACACTGGGGATTATTTGTCACTGTATTTGCACTGGGGATGATCATTCACTGTATTTACACTGCGGATTATCAGTCACTGTATTTACACAGGGGATTATCAGTCACTATGTTTACACCGGTTTGTCAGATATTGTATATACACTGGGGGTTATCAGTCACTGTATTTACACTGGGGATTATCAGTCACTGTATTTGCACTGGGGATTATCATTCACTTTATTTAACTGGGGTTTATCAGACACTGTATTTACACTGGGCGATTATTAGACACTGTATTTGCACTGGGGGAGTATCATTCACTGTATTTACACTGGGGATTATCAGTCACTGTATTTACACTAGATTTTATCGGTCACTGTATTTCCACTGGGCATTATTATTTTCTCTATTTACACTGGGGATTTTAAGACATTGTATTTACACTGTGGGATCATCAGTCACTGTATTTACACTGGGGGATTTTTAGACACTGTATTTACACAGGGCTTATCAGACACTGTATATACACTGGGGATTATTAGACACTGTTTACACTGAGGATTGTCAGTCACTGTATTGGCATGGGGAATTATCAGACACTGTATTTACACTGGAGATTATCAGACACTGTTTTTACACTCGGGGTTATCATTCACTGTATTTCACTGGGGGATTATCAGTCACTATTTGCACTGGGGGTTATTTGACACTGTAGTTGCACTGGGGATGATCATTCACTGTATTTCCACTGGGAATTATCAGTCATTGCATTTACACTGAGGGATTATCAATCACTGTATTTACACTGGACTTATCAGACACTGTTTATACACCTTGGATTATCATTCACTGTATTTACACCGGGGATTATCAGTCACTGTATTTACACTGGGATTTATCACGCACTGTATTTACGCTGGGGATTATCAGTCACTGTATTTACATTGGGGATTAACATTCACTGTATTTACACTGGGGATTATCAGACACTAGTTACACTGGCGATTATCAGACACTGCAATTTCACTGGGGGATTATCCGTCACTGTATTTACACTGGGAAATGATCGGACACTGTATTTACACTGGCGGGTTATCAGGCGCTGTATTAACACTTGGGATTATCAGACACTGTATTTACACAGGGGGATTATCAGTCACTGTATTTACACTGGGGGATTATAATTCACTGTATTTACACGGGGGATTATCTTTCACCGTATTTACACTGGGGATGATCAGTCACTGTAGTTACACTGGGGTATTATCTTTCACTGTATTTACACTGAAGTTTATCAGTCACTGTATTTGCACTGCGGGGTTATCAGTCACTGTATTTACACTTGGGGATTATCAGACACTGTTTTAACACTCGGGATTATCATTCACTGTATTTACACTGGGGTATTATCAGTCACTGTATTTACACTGGGGATCATTAGACACTGTATTTGCACTGTGGGATTTTCATTCACTGTATTTACACTGGGGGATTATCATTCAATGTATTTACACTGGAAATTATCAGTTAATGTATTTACACTGGGGGATTATCAGTCACTGTATATACACTGGGGATTATCATTCACTGTATTTACACTGGAAATTTTCAGACACTGCATTTAAACTGGGGATTAGTAGACACTGTATTTACACGGAGTATTATCTGACACTGTATTTACTCTGGGGGATTATTAGACACTGTATTTACACGGGGCTTATCAGACACTTTATATACACTGGGGGATTACTAGACACTATTTGCACTGGGGGAGTATTATTCACTGTATTTATACTGGGGGATTATCAGTCACTATATTTACACTTGGGTTTATCAGTCACTGTATTTCCACTGGGCATTATTATTTTCTCTATTTACACTGGGGATTTTAAGACATTGTATTTACACTGTGGGATTCTCAGTCACTGTATTTGCACTGGGGGATTATCATTCACTGTATTTACACTGGGGATTATCAGTCACTGTATTTACACTGGGGATTAAAGGTCACTGTATTTACACTGGGGGTTATCCGTAACTTAATTTAAACTGCGGATTATCAGACACTTGTTACACTGGGGATTATCAGACACTGTATTTTCACTGGGGGATTATCAGTCACTGTATTTACACTGGGGAATGACCGGACACTGTATTTACACTGGCGGGTTATCAGGCACTGTATTAACACTGGGGATTCTCAGTCACTGTATTTGCACTGGGGGATTATCAGACACTGTATTTACACTGTGGATTATCAGTCACTGTATTTACACTGGGGGATTATTAGACACTGTATTTACACGGGGCTTATCAGACACTTTATATACACTGGGGGATTACTAGACACTATTTGCACTGGGGGAGTATTATTCACTGTATGTATACTGGGGGATTATCAGTCACTGTATTTACACTTGGTTTTATCAGTCACTGTATTTCCACTGGGCATTATTATTTTCTCTATTTACACTGGGGATTTTAAGACATTGTATTTACACTGTGGGATTCTCAGTCACTGTATTTGCACTAGGGGATTATCAGGCACAGTATTTACACTGGGGTATTATCAGTCACTGTATTTACACTGGGGATCATTAGACACTGTATTTGCACTGTGGGATTATCATTCACTGTATTTACACTGGGGGATTATCATTCAATGTATTTACACTGGAAATTATCAGTTAATGTATTTACACTGGGGGATTATCAGTCACTGTATATACACTGGGGATTATCATTCACTGTATTTACACTGGAAATTTTCAGACACTGCATTTAAACTGAGGATTAGTAGACACTGTATTTACACGGAGTATTATCTGACACTGTATTTACACTGGGGGATTATTAGACACTGTATTTACACGGGGCTTATCAGACACTTTATATACACTGGGGGATTACTAGACACTATTTGCACTGGGGGAGTATTATTCACTGTATTTATACTGGGGGATTATCAGTCACTATATTTACACTTGGGTTTATCAGTCACTGTATTTCCACTGGGCATTATTATTTTCTCTATTTACACTGGGGATTTTAAGACATTGTATTTACACTGTGGGATTCTCAGTCACTGTATTTGCACTGGGGGATTATCATTCACTGTATTTACACTGGGGATTATCAGTCACTGTATTTACACTGGGGATTAAAGGTCACTGTATTTACACTGGGAGGTTATCCGTAACTTAATTTAAACTGCGGATTATCAGACACTTGTTACACTGGGGATTATCAGGCACTGTATTTTCACTGGGGGATTATCAGTCACTGTATTTACACTGGGGAATGACCGGACACTGTATTTACACTGGCGGGTTATCAGGCACTGTATTAACACTGGGGATTCTCAGTCACTGTATTTGCACTGGGGGATTATCAGACACTGTATTTACACTGTGGATTATCAGTCACTGTATTTACACTGGGGGATTATTAGACACTGTATTTACACGGGGCTTATCAGACACTTTATATACACTGGGGGATTACTAGACACTATTTGCACTGGGGGAGTATTATTCACTGTATGTATACTGGGGGATTATCAGTCACTGTATTTACACTTGGTTTTATCAGTCACTGTATTTCCACTGGGCATTATTATTTTCTCTATTTACACTGGGGATTTTAAGACATTGTATTTACACTGTGGGATTCTCAGTCACTGTATTTGCACTAGGGGATTATCAGGCACTGTATTTACACTGGGGATTATCAGTCACTGTATTTACACTGGGGGATTATTAGACACTGTATTTACACGGGGCTTATCAGACACTGTATATACACTGTTGATTGTTAGACACCGTATTTACACTGGGGATTATCAGTCACTGTATTGGCATGGGGGCAATATCAGGCACTGTATTTACACTGGAGATTATCAGTCACTGTATTTACACTGGGTTTATCAGACACTGTATGTACACTGTGGATTATCATTCACTTTATTTACACTGGGGATTATCAGGCACTGTTCTTACACTGGGGGATTATTAGACACTGTATTTGCACTGGGGATTATCATTCACTGTATTTGCAGTGGGGGGTTATCAGTGACTGCATTTACACTGAAGGTTACCAGACACTGTTTTTACACTGGGGATTATCAGTCTCTGTATTTACACGGGGGGATTATCAGTTACTGTATTTACACTGGGGGGCTATCAGTCACTGTATTTACACTGGGGATTATCATTCATTGTATTTACACTGGGGATTATCAGACACTGTATTTACACTGGGGTTTATCAGACACTGTATTTATTCTGGGGATTATCCAACACTGTATTTACACTGGGGATTATCAGTCACTGTATTTACACTGGGGATTAAAGGTCACTGTATTTACACTGGGGGTTATCAGTAACTTAATTTAAACTGCGGATTATCAGACACTAGTTACACTGGGGATTATCAGACACTGTATTTTCACTGGGGGATTATCCATCACTGTATTTACACTGGGGAATGATCGGACACTGTATTTACACTGGCAGGTTATCAGGCACTGTATTAACACTGGGGATTATCAGACACTGTATTTACACAGGGGGATTATCAGTCACTGTATTTACACTGGGGGATTATCATCCACTGTATTTACACGGGGGATTATCTTTCACCGTATTTACACTGGGGATGATCAGTCACTGTATTTACACTGGGGTGTTATCAATCACTGTATTTACACTGGGGATTATCAGACACTGTATTTACACTGGGGATTATCAGTCATTGTATTTACACTGTGGTTTATCAGACACTGTATTTATTCTGGGGGTTATCATTCACTGTATTTACTCTGGGGGATTATAATTCACTGTATTTACACTGGGGCTTAAAGATCACTGTATTTACACTGGGGGTTATCAGTAACTTAATTTAAACTGCGGATTATCAGACACTAGTTACGCTGGGGATTATCAGACACTGTATTTTCATTGGGGGGATTATCAGCCACTGTATTTACACTGGGGAATGATCAGACACTGTATTTACACTGGGGGATTATCGTGCACTGTATTTACACTGGGGCCTATCAGACACTGTATTTACACTGGCGATTATCAGTCACTGTATTTACACTGGATTATCAGACACTGTTTTTACACTTGGGATTATCATTCACTGTATTTACACTGGGGAGTTATCAGTCACTTTATTTACACTGGGGATCATTAGACACTGTATTTGCACTGGCGGATTAACCATCACCGTATTTACACTGGGGATTATTTGACACAGTATTTGCACTGGGGATGATCGTTCACTATATTTACACCGGTTTATCAGACACTGTATATACACTGGGGATGATCAGACACTGTATTTTCACTGGGGGATTATCAGTCACTGTATTTACACTGGGAAATGATCGGACACTTTTTTTACACTGGCGGTTATCAGTCAATGTATTTACACTGGGGATCATTAGACACTGTATTTGCACTGGGGGATTATCCGTCACCATATTTACACTGATAATTATTTGACACTGTATTTGCACTGGGGATGATCATTCACTGTATTTACACTGGGGATGATCATTCACTGTATTTACACTGCAGATTATCAGTCACTGTATTTACACTGGGGGGTTATCAGTCTCTGTATTTACACTGGGGATCATTAGACACTGTATTTGCAATGGGGGATTATCCATCACCGTATTTACACTGGGGATTATTTGACGCTGTATTTGCACTGGGGATCATCATTCACTGTATTTACACTGCGGATTATCAGTCACTGTATTTACACTGGGGATTATCATTCATTGTATTTACACTGGGGATTATCAGACACTGTATTTACACTGGGGTTTATCAGACACTGTATTTATTCTGGGGATTATCCAACACTGTATTTACACTGGGGATTATCAGTCACTGTATTTACACTGGGGATTAAAGGTCACTGTATTTACACTGGGGGTTATCAGTAACTTAATTTAAACTGCGGATTATCAGACACTAGTTACACTGGGGATTATCAGACACTGTATTTTCACTGGGGGATTATCCATCACTGTATTTACACTGGGGAATGATCGGACACTGTATTTACACTGGCAGGTTATCAGGCACTGTATTAACACTGGGGATTATCAGACACTGTATTTACACAGGGGGATTATCAGTCACTGTATTTACACTGGGGGATTATCATCCACTGTATTTACACGGGGGATTATCTTTCACCGTATTTACACTGGGGATGATCAGTCACTGTATTTACACTGGGGTGTTATCAATCACTGTATTTACACTGGGGATTATCAGACACTGTATTTACACTGGGGATTATCAGTCATTGTATTTACACTGTGGTTTATCAGACACTGTATTTATTCTGGGGGTTATCATTCACTGTATTTACTCTGGGGGATTATAATTCACTGTATTTACACTGGGGCTTAAAGATCACTGTATTTACACTGGGGGTTATCAGTAACTTAATTTAAACTGCGGGTTATCAGACACTAGTTACGCTGGGGATTATCAGACACTGTATTTTCATTGGGGGGATTATCAGCCACTGTATTTACACTGGGGAATGATCAGACACTGTATTTACACTGGGGGATTATCGTGCACTGTATTTACACTGGGGCCTATCAGCCACTGTATTTACACTGGCGATTATCAGTCACTGTATTTACACTGGATTATCAGACACTGTTTTTACACTTGGGATTATCATTCACTGTATTTACACTGGGGAGTTATCAGTCACTTTATTTACACTGGGGATCATTAGACACTGTATTTGCACTGGCGGATTAACCATCACCGTATTTACACTGGGGATTATTTGACACAGTATTTGCACTGGGGATGATCGTTCACTATATTTACACCGGTTTATCAGACACTGTATATACACTGGGGATGATCAGACACTGTATTTTCACTGGGGGATTATCAGTCACTGTATTTACACTGGGAAATGATCGGGCACTTTTTTTACACTGGCGGTTATCAGTCAATGTATTTACACTGGGGATCATTAGACACTGTATTTGCACTGGGGGATTATCCGTCACCATATTTACACTGATAATTATTTGACACTGTATTTGCACTGGGGATGATCATTCACTGTATTTACACTGGGGATGATCATTCACTGTATTTACACTGCAGATTATCAGTCACTGTATTTACACTGGGGGGTTATCAGTCTCTGTATTTACACTGGGGATCATTAGACACTGTATTTGCAATGGGGGATTATCCATCACCGTATTTACACTGGGGATTATTTGACGCTGTATTTGCACTGGGGATCATCATTCACTGTATTTACACTGCGGATTATCAGTCACTGTATTTACACTGGGGATTATTTGACACTGTATTTGCACTGGGGATGATCATTGACTGTATTTACACTCGGGATTATCAGTCGCTATATTTACACTGGGGATTATCAGTCACTGTATTTACACCGGGTTTATCAGACACTGTATATACACTGGGGATTATCATTCACTTTATTTAACTGGGGTTTATCAGACACTGTATTTAAACTGGGGGATTATTAAACACTGTATTTGCACCGGGGATGTATCATTCACTGTATTTACACTGGGGGATTATCAGTCACTGTATTTACACTGGGTTTTATCAGTCACTGTATTTCCACTGGGCATTATTATTTTCTCTATTTACACTGGGAATTTTACAACATTGTATTTACAATGTGGGATTATCAGTCTCTGTATTTACACTGGGGGTTATTTGACACTGTATTTGCACTGGGGATTATCATTCACTGTATTTACACTCCGGATTATCAGTCACTGTATTTACACTGGGGGATTATCGGTCACCGTATTTACACTGGACTTATCAGACACTGTATATACACCTTGGATTTTCATTCACTGTATTTACACTGGGATCATCAGTCACTGTATTTACACTGGGGATTATCGGACACTAGTTACACTGGGGATTATCAGACATTGTATTTTCGCTGGGGGATTATCAGTCACTGTATTTACACTGGGGAATGATCGGACACTTTATTTACACTGGAGCGTTATCAGGCACTGTATTAACACTGGGGATTATCAGACATTGGATTTACACTGGGGGATTATCAGTCACTGTATTTACACTGGGGGATTATCATTCACTGTATTTACACGGGGGATTATCTTTCACCGTATTTACACTGGGGATTATCATTCACTGTATTTACACTGGGAATTTTCAGACACTGCATTTACACTGAGGATTATTAGACACTGTATTTACACGGAGGATTATCTGACACTGTATTTACACTGGGGATTATCAGACACTCTATTTACAATGAGGGATTATCAGTCACTGTATTTACACTGGGGATTATCAGTCACTTTGTTTACCCCGGGGGATTATCCGTTACTGTATTTACATTGGTGTATTATCATTGATTGTATTTACACTGGGGATTATCAGACACTGTATTTACACTGGGGTTTATCAGACACTGTATTTATTCTGGGGATTATCATTCACTGTATTTACACTGGGGATTATCAGTCACTGTAGCTACACTGGGGATTAAAGGTCACTGTATTTACACTGGGGGTTATCAGTAACTTAATTTAAACTGAGGATTATCAGACACTTGTTACACTGGGGATTATCAGACACTGTATTTTCACTGGGGGATTATCAGTCACTGTATTTACACTGGGGAATGATCGGACACTGTATTTACACTGGCGGGTTATCAGGCACTGTATTAACACTGGGGACTCTCAGTCACTGTATTTGCACTGGAGGATTATCAGGCACTGTATTTACACTGTGGATTATCAGTCACTGTATGTACACTTGGTTTTATCAGTCACCGTATTTCCACTGGGCATTATTATTTTCTCTATTTACACTGGGGATGTTAAGACATTGTATTTACACTGTGGGATTCTCAGTCACTGTATTTGCACTGGGGGATTATCAGGCACTGTATTTACACTGGGGATTATCAGTCACTGTATTTACACTGGGGGATTATTAGACACTGTATTTACACGGGGCTTATCAGACACTGTATATACACTGTTGATTGTTAGACTCTGTGTTTACACTGGGCTTATCAGACACTGTATATACACTGGGGATTATCATTCACTTTATTTACACTGAGGATTATCAGGCACTGTTCTTACACTGGGGTATTATTAGACACTGTATTTGCACTGGGGATTATCATTCACTGTATTTGCAGTGGGGGATTATCAGTCACTGCATTTACACTGAATGTTACCAGACTCTCTTTTTACACTGGGGATTATCAGTCTCTGTATTTACACGGGGGGCTATCAGTCACTGTATTTACATTGGGAATGATCATTCATTGTATTTACACTGGGGATTATCAGACACTGTATTTATTCTGGGGATTATCATTCACTGTATTTACACTGGGGATTATCAGTCACTGTATTTACACTGGGGAATGATCGGATACTGTATTTACACTGGCGGGTTATCAGGCACTGTATTAACACTGGGGATCATCAGACACTGTATTTACACAGGGGGATTATCAGTCACTGTATTTACACTGGGGGATTATCATCTACTGTATTTACACGGGGGATTATCTTTCACCGTATTTACACTGGGGATGATCAGTCACTGTATTTACACTGGGGTGTTATCAATCACTGTATTTACACTGGGGATTATCAGACACTGTATTTATTCTGGGGGTTATCATTCACTGTATTTACACTGGGGAATGATCAGACACTGTATTTACACTGGGGGATTATCATGCACTGTATTTACACTGGAGCCTATCAGACACTGTATTTACACTGGTGATTATCAGTCACTGTATTTACACTGGATTATCAGACACTGTTTTTACACTTAGGATTATCATTCACTGTATTTACACTGGGGTGTTATCAGTAACTGTATTTACACTGGGGATCATTAGACACTGTATTTGCACTGGGGGATTAACCATCACCGTATTTACACTGGGGATTATTTGACACTGTATTTGCACTGGGGATGATCGTTCACTATATTTACATCGGTTTATCAGACATTGTATATGCACTGGGGATGATCAGACACTGTATTTTCACTGAGGGATTATCAGTCACTGTATTTACACTGGGGAATGATCGGACACTGTATTTACACTGGCGGGTTATCAGGCACTGTATTTACACTGCGGATTATCAGACACTAGTTACACTGGGGATTATCAGACACTGCGTTTTCACTGAGGGATTATCAGCCACTGTAGTTACACTGGGGAATGATCAGACACTATATTTACACTGGGGGATTATCAGGCACTGTATTTACACTGGGGCCTATCAGACACTGTATTTACATTGGGGGATTGTCGGTCACTGTATTTACACTGGGGGATTATCATTCACTGTATTTACACGGAGGGTTATCATTCACCGTATTTACACTGGGGATTATCAGTCACTGTATTTACACTGGGGATTATCAGGCACTGTATTTACACTGGTGATTATCAGTCACTGTATTTACATTGGATTATCAGACACTGTTTTTACACTTGTGATTATCATTCACTGTATTTACACTGGGGGGTTATCAGTCACAGTATTTACACTGGGGATCATTAGACACTGTATTTGCACTGGGGGATTAACCATCACGGTATTTACACTGGGGATTATTTGACACTGTATTTGCACTGGGGATGATCGTTCACTATATTTACACCGGTTTATCAGACATTGTATATACACTGGGGATGATCAGACACTGTATTTTCACTGAGGGATTATCAGCCACTGTAGTTACACTGGGGAATGGTCAGACACTATATTTACACTGGGGGATTATCAGGCACTGTATTTACACTGGGGGCTATCAGACACTGTATTTACATTGGGGGATTGTCGGTCACTGTATTTACACTGGGGGATTATCATTCACTGTATTTACACGGGGGGTTATCATTCACCTTATTTACACTGGGGATTATCAGTCACTGTATTTACACTGGGGATTATCAGGCACTGTATTTACACTGGATTATCAGACAATCTTTTTACACTTGGGATTATCATTCACTGTATTTGCACTGGGTGATTAAACATCACCGTATTTACACTGGGGATTATTTGACCATGTATTTGCACTGGGGATGATCATTCACTGTATTTACACTGCGGATTATCAGTCACTGTATTTACACTGCGGATTATCAGTCACTGTATTTACACAGGGGATTATCAGTCACTATATTTACACCGGTTTATCAGACATTGTGTATACACTGGGGGTTATCGGTCACTGTATTTACACTGGGGATTATCAGTCACTGTATTTACACTGGGGATTATCATTCACTTTATTTAACTGGGGTGTATCAGACACTGTATTTACACTGGGCGATTATTAGACACTGTATTTGCACTGGGGGAGTATCATTCACTGTATTTACACTGGGGATTATCAGTCACTGTATTTACACTAGATTTTATCAGTCACTGTATTTCCACTGGGCATTATTATTTTCTCTATTTACACTGGAGATTTTAAGACATTGTATTTACACTGTGGGATTATCAGTCACTGTATTTACACTGGGGGATTTTTAGACACTGTATTTACACGGGGCTTATCAGACACTGTATATACACTGGGGATTATTAGACGCTGTGTTTACACTGGGGAGTGTCAGTCACTGTATTGGCATGGGGGAATTTTCAGACACTGTATTTACACTGGAGATTATCAGACACTGTTTTTACACTCGGGGTTATCAGTCACTATTTGCACTGGGGGTTATTTGACACTGTAGTTGCACTGGGGATGATCATTCACTGTATTTCCACTGGGAATTATCAGTCATTGCATTTACACTGAGGGATTATCAATCACTGTATTTACACTGGACTTATCAGACACTGTTTATACACCTTGGAGTATCATTCACTGTATTTACACCGGGGATTATCAGTCACTGTATTTACACTGGGATTTATCAGGCACTGTATTTACGCTTGGGATTATCAGTCACTGTATTTACATTGGGGATTAACATTCACTGTATTTACACTGGGGAATATCAGACACTAGTTACACTGGGGATTATCAGACACTGTATTTTCACTGGGGGATTATCAGTCACTGTATTTACACTGGGGAATGATCGGACACTGTATTTACACTGGCGGGTTAGCAGGCACTGTATTAACACTGGGGATTATCAGACACTGTATTTACACTGGGAGATTATCAGTCACTGTATTTACACTGGGGGGTTATAATTCACTGTATTTACACGGGGATTATCTTTCACCGTATTTACACTGGGGATGATCAGTCACTGTAGTTACACTGGGGTATTATCAATCACTATATTTACACTGGGGATTATCAGTCACTGTATTTGCACTGGGGGGTTATCAGCCACTGTATTTACACTTGGGGATTATCAGACACTGTTTTAACACTCGGGATTATCATTCACTGTATTTACACTGGGGTATTATCAGTCACTGTATTTACACTGGGGATCATTAGACACTGTATTTGCACTGTGGGATTATCATTCACTGTATTTACACTGGGGGATTATCATTCAATGTATTTACACTGGAAATTATCAGTTAATGTATTTACACTGGGGGATTATCAGTCACTGTATATACACTGGGGATTATCATTCACTGTATTTACACTGGAAATTTTCAGACACTGCATTTAAACTGGGGATTATTAGACACTGTATTTACACGGAGGATTATCTGACACTGTATTTACACTGGGGATTATCAGACACTGTATTTACAATGAGGGATTCTCAGTCACTGTAATTACACTGGGGATTATCAGTCACTTTGTTTACACTGGGGGATTATCCGTTACTGTATTTACATTGGTGGATTATCATTGATTGTATTTACACTGGAGGATTATCAAACACTGTATTTACACTGGGGATTATCAGTCTCTGTATTTACACTGGGGATTATCAGTCACTGTATTTACACTGGGGATTATCATTCACTTTATTTACACTGGGGATTATCAGACACAGTATTTACACTGGGGGATTATTAGATACTGTATTTGCACTGGGGGATTATCATTCACTGTATTTACATTGGGGGGTTGTCAGTCACTGTATTTACACTGGGGGTTCTCATTCACTGTATTTACACTGGGGATTGTTATACACTGTATTTACACTGGGGTTTATCAGACACTGTATTTATTCTGGGGATTATCATTCACTGTATTTACACTGGGGATGATCAGTCACTGTATTTACACTGGGAATTAAAGGTCACTGTATTTACACTGGGGATTATCAGTAACTATATTTACACTGGGGATTATTTGACACTGTATTTGCACTGGGGATGATCGTTCACTATATTTACACCGGTTTATCAGACATTGTATATACACTGGGGATGATCAGACACTGTATTTTCACTAAGGGATTATCAGCCACTGTAGTTACACTGGGGAATGGTCAGACACTATATTTACACTGGGGGATTATCAGGCACTGTATTTACACTGGGGGCTATCAGACACTGTATTTACATTGGGGGATTGTCGGTCACTGTATTTACACTGGGGGATTATCATTCACTGTATTTACACGGGGGGTTATCATTCACCTTATTTACACTGGGGATTATCAGTCACTGTATTTACACTGGGGATTATCAGGCACTGTATTTACACTGGATTATCAGACACTCTTTTTACACTTGGGATTATCATTCACTGTATTTGCACTGGGTGATTAAACATCACCGTATTTACACTGGGGATTATTTGACCATGTATTTGCACTGGGGATGATCATTCACTGTATTTACACTGCGGATTATCAGTCACTGTATTTACACTGCGGATTATCAGTCACTGTATTTACACAGGGGATTATCAGTCACTATATTTACACCGGTTTATCAGACATTGTGTATACACTGGGGGTTATCAGTCACTGTATTTACACTGGGGATTATCAGTCACTGTATTTACACTGGGGATTATCATTCACTTTATTTAACTGGGGTTTATCAGACACTGTATTTACACTGGGCGATTATTAGACACTGTATTTGCACTGGGGGGGTATCATTCACTGTATTTACACTGGGGATTATCAGTCACTGTATTTACACTAGATTTTATCAGTCACTGTATTTCCACTGGGCATTATTATTTTCTCTATTTACACTGGAGATTTTAAGACATTGTATTTACACTGTGGGATTATCAGTCACTGTATTTACACTGGGGGATTTTTAGACACTGTATTTACACGGGGCTTATCAGACACTGTATATACACTGGGGATTATTAGACGCTGTGTTTACACTGGGGAGTGTCAGTCACTGTATTGGCATGGGGAATTATCAGACACTGTATTTACACTGGAGATTATCAGACACTGTTTTTACACTCGGGGTTATCATTCACTGTATTTCACTGGGGGATTATCAGTCACTATTTGCACTGGGGGTTATTTGACACTGTAGTTGCACTGGGGATGATCATTCACTATTTCCACTGGGAATTATCAGTCATTGCATTTACACTGAGGGATTATCAATCACTGTATTTACACTGGACTTATCAGACACTGTTTATACACCTTGGAGTATCATTCACTGTATTTACACCGGGGATTATCAGTCACTGTATTTACACTGGGATTTATCAGGCACTGTATTTACGCTTGGGATTATCAGTCACTGTATTTACATTGGGGATTAACATTCACTGTATTTACACTGGGGAATATCAGACACTAGTTACACTGGGGATTATCAGACACTGTATTTTCACTGGGGGATTATCAGTCACTGTATTTACACTGGGGAATGATCGGACACTGTATTTACACTGGCGGGTTAGCAGGCACTGTATTAACACTGGGGATTATCAGACACTGTATTTACACTGGGAGATTATCAGTCACTGTATTTACACTGGGGGGTTATAATTCACTGTATTTACACGGGGATTATCTTTCACCGTATTTACACTGGGGATGATCAGTCACTGTAGTTACACTGGGGTAGTATCAATCACTATATTTACACTGGGGATTATCAGTCACTGTATTTGCACTGGGGGGTTATCAGCCACTGTATTTACACTTGGGGATTATCAGACACTGTTTTAACACTCGGGATTATCATTCACTGTATTTACACTGGGGTATTATCAGTCACTGTATTTACACTGGGGATCATTAGACACTGTATTTGCACTGTGGGATTATCATTCACTGTATTTACACTGGGGGATTATCATTCAATGTATTTACACTGGAAATTATCAGTTAATGTATTTACACTGGGGGATTATCAGTCACTGTATATACACTGGGGATTATCATTCACTGTATTTACACTGGAAATTTTCAGACACTGCATTTAAACTGGGGATTATTAGACACTGTATTTACACGGAGGATTATCTGACACTGTATTTACACTGGGGATTATCAGACACTGTATTTACAATGAGGGATTATCAGTCACTGTAATTACACTGGGGATTATCAGTCACTTTGTTTACACTGGGGGATTATCCGTTACTGTATTTACATTGGTGGATTATCATTGATTGTATTTACACTGGAGGATTATCAAACACTGTATTTACACTGGGGATTATCAGTCTCTGTATTTACACTGGGGATTATCAGTCACTGTATTTACACTGGGGATTATCATTCACTTTATTTACACTGGGGATTATCAGACACAGTATTTACACTGGGGGATTATTAGATACTGTATTTGCACTGGGGGATTATCATTCACTGTATTTACATTGGGGGGTTGTCAGTCACTGTATTTACACTGGGGATTCTCATTCACTGTATTTACACTGGGGATTGTTAGACACTGTATTTACACTGGGGTTTATCAGACACTGTATTTATTCTGGGGATTATCATTCACTGTATTTACACTGGGGATGATCAGTCACTGTATTTACACTGGGAATTAAAGGTCACTGTATTTACACTGGGGATTATCAGTAACTATATTTACACTGCGGATTATCAGACACTGTATTTACACTGGGGAATGATCAGACACTGTATTTACACTGGGGGATTATCAGACACTGTATTTACACTGGGGACTATCAGACACTGTATTTACACTGGGGGATTGTCATTCACTGTATTTACACTGGATGATTATCATTCACTGTATTTACACAGGGAATTATCATTCACCGTATTTACACTGGGGAATTATCAGTTATTGTATTTTCACTGGGGATTATCAGTCTCCGTATTTACACAGGGGCTTATCAGTTACTGGATTTACACTAGGGGGCTATCAGTCACTGTATTTACACTGGGGATTATCATTCACTGTATTTACACTGGGGATTACCAGACACTGTATTTACACTGGGGTTTATCAGAAACTGTATTTACACTGGGGATTATCAGTAACTATATTTACACTGCGGATTATCAGACACTAGTTACACTGGGGCTTATCAGACACTGTATTTTCACTGGGGGATTATCAGTCACTGTATTTACACTGGGGAATGATCAGGCACTGTATTTACACTGGGGGATTGTCAGTCACTATTTACACTGGAGGATTATCATTCACTGTATTTACATGGGGAATTATCATTCACCGTATTTACACTGGGGAATTATCAGTTACTGTATTTACACTGGGGGATTATCAGACACTGTATTTAAACTGGGGAATTATCAGACACTGCATTTACACTGGGGAATGATTAGTCACTATATTTACACTGGGGATTATCAGTCACTGCATTTACACTGAGGAATATCAGGCACTGTAATTTACACTGGGGATTATCAATCACTGTATTTACACTGGGGATTATCAGTCTCTGTATTTAAACTGTGGATCGTCAGACACTGTATTTACACTGGGAGATTAGCAGTCACTTATTTACACTAGGGATTATCAGACACTGTATTTAAACTGGGGGATTATCAGTCACTGTATTTACACAGGGAAATTATCAGTCACTGTATTTACACTGGGGGATTATCATTCGCTGTATTTACACTGGGGTATTATCAGTTACTGTATTTACACTGGGGGATTATCAGTCACTGTATTTACACTGGAGATTATCAGTCACTGTACTTACACTGGGGGATTATCAGGCACTGTATTTATACTGGAGATTATCAGTCACTGTATTTACACTGGGGGATTATCAGGCACTGTATTTACACTGGGGATTAGCAGACACTGTATTTACACTGGGGTATTATCAGTCACTGTATTTACACTGGGGATCATTAGACACTGTATTTGCACTGTGGGATTATCATTCACTGTATTTACACTGGGGGATTATCATTCAATGTATTTACACTGGAAATTATCAGTTAATGTATTTACACTGGGGGATTATCAGTCACTGTATATACACTGGGGATTATCATTCACTGTATTTACACTCTTGGGAAATTTTCAGACACTGCATTTAAACTGGGGATTATTAGACACTGTATTTACACGGAGGATTATCTGACACTGTATTTACACTGGGGATTATCAGACACTGTATTTACAATGAGGGATTATCTGTCACTGTATTTACACTGGGGATTATCAGACACAGTATTTACACTGGGGGATTATTAGACACTGTATTTGCACTGGGGGATTATCATTCACTGTATTTATATTGGGGGATTGTCAGTCACTGTATTTACACTGGGGATTATCAGTCTCTGTATTTAAACTGTGGATCGTCAGACACTGTATTTACACTGGGAGATTAGCAGTCACTTATTTACACTAGGGATTATCAGACACTGTATTTAAACTGGGGGATTATCAGTCACTGTATTTACACAGGGAAATTATCAGTCACTGTATTTACACTGGGGGATTATCATTCGCTGTATTTACACTGGGGTATTATCAGTTACTGTATTTACACTGGGGGATTATCAGTCACTGTATTTACACTGGAGATTATCAGTCACTGTATTTACACTGGGGGATTATCAGGCACTGTATTTACACTGGGGATTAGCAGACACTGTATTTACACTGGGGTATTATCAGTCACTGTATTTACACTGGGGATCATTAGACACTGTATTTGCACTGTGGGATTATCATTCACTGTATTTACACTGGGGGATTATCATTCAATGTATTTACACTGGAAATTATCAGTTAATGTATTTACACTGGGGGATTATCAGTCACTGTATATACACTGGGGATTATCATTCACTGTATTTACACTGGAAATTTTCAGACACTGCATTTAAACTGGGGATTATTAGACACTGTATTTACACGGAGGATTATCTGACACTGTATTTACACTGGGGATTATCAGACACTGTATTTACAATGAGGGATTATCTGTCACTGTATTTACACTGGGGATTATCAGACACAGTATTTACACTGGGGGATTATTAGACACTGTATTTGCACTGGGGGATTATCATTCACTGTATTTATATTGGGGCATTGTCAGTCACTGTATTTACACTGGGGATTCTCATTCACTGTATTTACACTGGGGATTGTTAGACACTGTATTTACACTGGGGTTTATCAGACACTGTATTTATTCTGGGGATTATCATTCACTGTATTTACACTGGGGATGATCAGTCACTGTGTTTACACTGGGGATTAAAGGTCACTGTATTTACACTGGGGGTTATCAGTAACTATATTTACACTGCGGATTATCAGACACTGTATTTACACTGGGGAATGATCAGACACTGTATTTACACTGGGGGATTATCAGACACTGTATTTACACTGGGGACTATCAGACACTGTATTTACACTGGGGGATTGTCAGTCACTGTATTTACACTGGAGGATTATCATTCACTGTATTTACACGGGGTATTATCATTCACCGTATTTACACTGGGGAATTATCAGTTATTGTATTTACACTGGGGATTATCAGTCTCCGTATTTACACAGGGGCTTATCAGTTACTGCATTTACACTAGGGGGCTATCAGTCACTGTATTTACACTGGGGATTATCATTCACTGTATTTACACTGGGGATTACCAGACACTGTATTTACACTGGGGTTTATCAGACACTGTATTTACACTGGGGATTATCAGTAACTATATTTACACTGTGGATTATCAGACACTAGTTACACTGGGGATTATCAGACACTGTATTTTCACTGGGGGATTATCAGTCACTGTATTTACACTGGGGGATTTTTAGACACTGTATTTACACTGGGCTTATCAGACACTGTATATACACTGGGGATTATTAGACACTGTGTTTACACTGAGGATTGTCAGTCACTGTATTGGCATGGGGGGATTATCAGACACTGTATTTACACTGGAGATTATCAGACACTGTTTTTACACTCGGGGTTATCATTCACTGTATTTCACTGGGGGATTATCAGTCACTATTTGCACTGGGGGTTATTTGACACTGTAGTTGCACTGGGGACGATCATTCACTGTATTGCCACTGGGAATTATCAGTCATTGCATTTACACTGAGGGATTATCAATCACTGTATTTACACTGGACTTATCAGACACTGTTTATACACCTTGGATTATCATTCACTGTATTTACACCGGGGATTATCAGTCACTGTATTTACACTGGGATTTATCACGCACTGTATTTACGCTGGGGATTATCAGTCACTGTATTTACATTGGGGATTAACATTCACTATTTACACTGGGGATTCTCAGACACTTGTTACACTGGGGATTATCAGACACTGTATTTTCACTGGGGGATTATCAGTCACTGTATTTAAACTGGGGAATGATCGGACACTGTATTTACACTGGCGGGTTATCAGGCGCTGTATTAACACTGGGGATTATCAGACACTGTATTTACACTGGGGGATTATAATTCACTGTATTTACACGGGGATTATCTTTCACCGTATTTACACTGGGGATGATCAGTCACTGTAGTTACACTGGGGTATTATCAATCACTGTATTTACACTGGGGATTATCAGTCACTGTATTTGCACTGGGGGGTTATCAGCCACTGTATTTACACTTGGGGATTATCAGACACTGTTTTAACACTCGGGATTATCATTCACTGTATTTACACTGGAGTATTATCAGTCACTGTATTTACACTGGGGATCATTAGACACTGTATTTGCACTGTGGGATTATCATTCACTGTATTTACACTGGGGGATTATCATTCAATGTATTTACACTGGAAATTATCAGTTAATGTATTTACACTGGGGGATTATCAGTCACTGTATATACACTGGGGATTATCATTCACTGTATTTACACTGGAAATTTTCAGACACTGCATTTAAACGGGATTATTAGACACTGTATTTACACGGAGGATTATCTGACACTGTATTTACACTGGGGATTATCAGACACAGTATTTACACTGGGGGATTATTAGACACTGTATTTGCACTGGGGGATTATCATTCACTGTATTTACATTGGGGGATTGTCAGTCACTGTATTTACACTGGGGAATTCTCATTCACTGTATTTACACTGGGGATTGTTAGACACTGTATTTACACTGGGGTTTATCAGACACTGTATTTATTCTGGGGATTATCATTCACTCTATTTACACTGGGGATGATCAGTCACTGTATTTACACTGGGGATTAAAGGTCACTGAATTTACACTGGGGATTATCAGTAACTATATTTACACTGCGGATTATCAGACACTGTATTTACACTGGGGAATGATCAGACACTGTATTTACACTGGGGGATTATCAGACACTGTATTTACACTGGGGACTATCAGACACTGTATTTACACTGGGGGATTGTCAGTCACTGTATTTACACTGGATGATTATCATTCACTGTATTTACACAGGGAATTATCAGTCACTGTATTTACACTGGATGATTATCATTCACTGTATTTACACAGGGAATTATCATTCACCGTATTTACACTGGGGAATTATCAGTTATTGTATTTACACTGGGGATTATCAGTCTCCGTATTTACACAGGGGCTGATCAGTTACTGCATTTACACTAGGGGGCTATCAGTCACTGTATTTACACTGGGGATTATCATTCACTGTATTTACACTGGGGATTACCAGACACTGTATTTACACTGGGGTTTATCAGACACTGTATTTACACTGGGGATTATCAGTAACTATATTTACACTGCGGATTATCAGGCACTAGTTACACTGGGGATTATCAGACACTGTATTTTCACTGGGGGATTATCAGTCACTGTATTTACACTGGGGAATGATCAGGCACTGCATTTACACTGGGGGATTGTCAGTCACTGTATTTACACTGGAGGATTATCATTCACTGTATTTACATGGGGAATTATCATTCACCGTATTTACACTGGGGAATTATCAGTTACTGTATTTACACTGGGGGATTATCAGACACTGTATTTAAACTGGGGGATTATCAGTCACTGTATTTACACTGGGGGATTATCAGTTACTGTATTTACACTGAGGGTTATCAGACACTGTATTTACACTGGGGGATTATCGGACACTGCATTTACACCGGGGAATTATCAGACACTGCATTTACACTGGGGAATGATTAGTCACTATATTTACACTGGGGATTATCAGTCACTGCATTTACACTGAGGAATATCAGGCACTGTAATTTACACTGGGGATTATCAATCAATGTATTTACACTGGGGTTTATCAGTATCTGTATTTAAACTGGGGATCGTCAGACACTGTATTTACACTGGGGGATTATCAGTCACTGTATTTACACAGGGAAATTATCAGTCACTGTATTTACACTGGGGGATTATCATTCACTGTATTTACACTGGGGGATTATCAGTTACTGTATTTACACTGGGGATTACCAGACACTGTATTTACACTGGGGTTTATCAGACACTGTATTTACACTGGGGATTGTCAGTAACTATATTTACACTGCGGATTATCAGACACTAGTTACACTGGGGATTATCAGACACTGTATTTTCACTGGGGGATTATCAGTCACTGTATTTACACTGGGGAATGATCAGGCACTGTATTTACACTGGGGGATTGTCAGTCACTGTATTTACACTGGAGGATTATCATTCACTGTATTTACATGGGGAATTATCATTCACCGTATTTACACTGGGGAATTATCAGTTACTGTATTTACACTGGGGGATTATCAGACACTGTATTTAAACTGGGGGATTATCAGTCACTGTATTTACACTGGGGGATAATCAGTTACTGTATTTACACTGAGGGTTATCAGACACTGTATTTACACTGGGGGATTATCGGACACTGCATTTACACCGGGGAATTATCAGACACTGCATTTACACTGGGGAATGATTAGTCACTATATTTACACTGGGGATTATCAGTCACTGCATTTACACTGAGGAATATCAGGCACTGTAATTTACACTGGGGATTATCAATCACTGTATTTACACTGGGGATTATCAGTCTCTGTATTTAAACTGGGGATCGTCAGACACTGTATTTACACTGGGGGATTAGCAGTCACTTATTTACACTAGGGATTATCAGACACTGTATTTAAACTGGGGGATTATCAGTCACTGTATTTACACAGGGAAATTATCAGTCACTGTATTTACACTGGGGATTATCATTCGCTGTATTTACAATGGGGGATTATCAGTTACTGTATTTACACTGGGGGATTATCAGTCACTGTATTTACACTGGAGATTATCTGCCACTGTACTTACACTGGGGGATTATCAGGCACTGTGTTTATACTGGAGATTATCAGTCACTGTATTTACACTGGGGGATTATCAGGCACTGTATTTACACTGGGGGATTATCAGGCACTGTATTTACACTGGGGATTAGCAGACACTGTATTTACACTGGGGTATTATCAGTCACTGTATTTACACTGGGGATCATTAGACACTGTATTTGCACTGTGGGATTATCATTCACTGTATTTACACTGGGGGATTATCATTCAATGTATTTACACTGGAAATTATCAGTTAATGTATTTACACTGGGGGATTATCAGTCACTGTATATACACTGGGGGTTATCATTCACTGTATTTACACTGGAAATTTTCAGACACTGCATTTAAACTGGGGATTATTAGACACTGTATTTACACGGAGGATTATCTGACACTGTATTTACACTGGGGATTATCAGACACTGTATTTACAATGAGGGATTATCTGTCACTGTATTTACACTGGGGATTATCAGACACAGTATTTACACTAGGGGATTATTAGACACTGTATTTGCACTGGGGGATTATCATTCACTGTATTTACATTGGGGGATTGTCAGACACTGTATTTATTCTGGGGATTATCATTCACTGTATTTACACTGGGGATGATCAGTCACTGTATTTACACTGGGGATTAAAGGTCACTGAATTTACACTGGGGATTATCAGTAACTATATTTACACTGCGGATTATCAGACACTGTATTTACACTGGGGAATGATCAGACACTGTATTTACACTGGGGGATTATCAGACACTGTATTTACACTGGGGACTATCAGACACTGTATTTACACTGGGGGATTGTCAGTCACTGTATTTACACTGGAGGATTATCATTCACTGTATTTACACAGGGAATTATCTTTCACCGTATTTACACTGGGGAATGATCAGTTATTGTATTTACACTGGGGATTATCAGTCTCCGTATTTACACAGGGGCTGATCAGTTACTGCATTTACACTAGGGGGCTATCAGTCACTGTATTTACACTGGGGATTATCATTCACTGTATTTACACTGGGGATTACCAGACACTGTATTTACACTGGGGTTTATCAGACACTGTATTTACACTGGGGATTATCAGTAACTATATTTACACTGCGGATTATCAGACACTAGTTACACTGGGGATTATCAGAAACTGTATTTTCACTGGGGGATTATCAGTCACTGTATTTACACTGGGGAATGATCAGACACTGTATTTACACTGGGGGATTGTCAGTCACTGTATTTACACTGGAGGATTATCATTCACTGTATTTACATGGGGAATTATCATTCACCGTATTTACACTGGGGAATTATCAGTTACTGTATTTACACTGGGGGATTATCAGACACTGTATTTAAACTGGGGGATTATCAGTCACTGTATTTACACTGGGGGATTATCAGTCACTATATTTACACTGGGGATTATCAGTTACTGTATTTACACTGAGGGTTATCAGACAATGTATTTACACTGGGGGATTATCGGACACTGCATTTACACTGAGGAATATCAGGCACTGTAATTTACACTGGGGATTATCAATCACTGTATTTACACTGGGGATTATCAGTCTCTGTATTTAAACTGGGGATCGTCAGACACTGTATTTACACTGGGGGATTAGCAGTCACTTATTTACACTAGGGATTATCAGACACTGTATTTAAACTGGGGGATTATCAGTTACTGTATTTACACTGGGGGATTATCAGTCACTGTATTTACACTGGAGATTATCAGACACTGTACTTACACTGGGGGATTATCAGGCACTGTATTTATACTGGAGATTATCAGTCACTGTATTTACACTGGGGGATTATCAGGCACTGTATTTACACTGGGGATTAGCAGACACTGTATTTACACTGGGTATTATAATTCACTGTATTTACAATGGGGGATTATCATACATTGGTGTTTACACTGGGGGATTATTAGTCACTGTATTTACATGGGGATTATCAGACACTGTATTTACACTGGGGATTATCATTCGCTGTATTTACACTGGGGATTATCAGTCACTGTATTTACACTGGGGATTATCAGACACTGTATTTGCACTGGGGGTTATCATTCGCTGTATTTACACTGGCGATTATCATTTACTGTATTTACAATGGGGTATTGTCAGACACTGTATTTACACTCTTGGGATTATATTACTTGGATGGACCTTATAGCGTGGTGCCAATTGTGGCTTACTCTGATTATCCCCCAGTGGAGTGGCTGCCCCTCATGACTCCCCAGTGCAGTGTTTGGCCTATTGTGCGCCATTGCTGCCGATGCCCAAGAGAAATCCCCCAACCCTGTGACCTTTGCTGCAAATATGCAAAGGAATATAGACAAGCTATGTTAGTGGGGATACATTTGTCAGATGGAGTATAATTTGGGAAAATGTGAGGTTATCCACTTTGGCAGAAATAATGGAAAAGCAAATTATACTTTAAATGGAGAAAAGTTGCAAAGTGCTGCAGTACAGAGGGACCTGTGGGTCCTTGTGCATGAAACACAAACAGTTAGTATGCAAGTACAGCAAGTAATCAGGAAGGCAAATGGAATGTTGGCCTTTATTTCAAGGGGGATAGAGTATAAAAGCAGATAAGTCCTGCTACAACTGTACAGGGTATTGGTGAGGCCACACATGGAGTACTGTGCACAGCTTTGGTCTCCATTTTTAAGGAAGGATATACTTGCATTGGAGACTATTCAGAGAAGGTTCACTAGGTTGATTCCGGAGATGAGGAGGTTAACTTATGAGGATAGGTTGAGTATGTTGGGCCTATACACATTGGAGTTCAGAAGAATGAGAGGTGATCTTATTGAAACTTATAAGGTAATGAGGGGGCTCGACAAGGTGGATGCAGAGAGGATATTTCCACTCATATGGGAAACTAAAAGTAGGGGACATAGGGCTAGAACCTCCACTTTTGTGCTTATCACCCAAAGATGGGCGATTTTTCTGGCGTGGGCATTAAAAAAGGGTTTTCAGATTGCCGGCTTCTCGTCCATTCTCAAAGCACCTAGTTTCTACTTTTGAAAATGGGCGTTACCTTGAGCGATATAAAATGGGCGGTAGCGTTAAAATTTTTTTGACCTTCTGCCGAAAAGTGTGGCCATCCTTAGCAACGGCATGGCAGTGTTCGATTCCCACGATTCTGGAGGTCAAGGGTTACCATGACATGCGCAGAAGAGGAGACACAGAGAGAGGGAGCTCAGAGGGACTGAAGGTGTGGCTGGGTGTGGTGTAGCTGCTTTGGGAGGAAGGAAGGAGAGTTTAGAGCTTCACAGTAAGTAGGCAAACAAAAGTAGCTATTACCAGCCACATATTTGACCGAATTTGGCCTATAATGGGGAGAGAGGAGGAGGCATCACAGCACGCTGTGGAGACTGACGCTGGAGAGAGCAGTGAGGTGGGCGAGGAGCAAATTGGAGGCCGCAAAAGAGCCAGGAGGTTCTCGGACGAAGCAAATGCCTCTATCCTGCAGGAGGTCCAGTTACGCTGGGGTGATTTGACACAGGGAGGGCATGGGAAGCCCATCCAAAAGGCCTACCAGAAGATATGGACCGGGATAGCAGAGGTGGTCTTGTCGGCGACCAACGAGGTGCATGAGGGCAACAGTGCCGCAAACGATGGAACGACCTTGTGGGATCTGCAAGAGTAAGTCAATTACATTGATTTACATATGCTTATGTGAAGAGAAAAATATTAGTGAAGACCCTTGCAGTCAGAATCAGGTGAATTCATAATGGGGAACAAGGAAATGGCAGACCAATTGAACAAATACTTTGGATCTGTCTTCACTAAGGAAGACACAAATGGCCTCCCGAAAATAATAGGGGTTAGAGGGTTGGAATCAATTATTA
Source organism: Pristiophorus japonicus (assembly GCF_044704955.1). Taxonomy (NCBI): domain Eukaryota; kingdom Metazoa; phylum Chordata; class Chondrichthyes; family Pristiophoridae; genus Pristiophorus; species Pristiophorus japonicus. The sequence continues at coordinate 124,103,449 of NC_091988.1, read as the reverse complement.
AAGATGTAATAGCAGCGCATTTGGAAAGCCTTGACAGGATCGGTCCAAGTCAGCATGGATTTATGAAAGGGAAATCATGCTTGACAAATCTTCTAGAATTTTTTGAGGATGTAACTAGTAGAGGGGACAAGAGAGAACCAGTGGGTGTGGTGTATTTGGACTTTCAAAAGGCTATTGACAAGGTCCCACATAAGAGATTAATGTGCAAAATTAAAGCATATGTAATTGAGGGTAATATATTGACGTGGATAGAGAACTGGTTGGCAGATAGAAAGCAAAGAGTAGGAATAAATGAGTCCTTTTCAGAATGGCAGGTGGTGACTAGTGGGGTATCGCAAGGTTCAGTGCTGGGACCCCAGCTGTTTACAATATACATTAATGATTTAGATGAAGGAATTGAATGGAATATCTCCAAGTTTGCAGATGACACTAAGCTGGGTGGCAGTGTGAGCTGTGAGGAGGATGCTAAGAGGCTGCAGGGTGACTTGGACAGGTTAGGTTGGGCAAATGATGGCAGATGCAGTATAATGTAGATAAATGTGAGGTTATCCACTTTGGTGGCAAAAATAGGAAGGCAGAATATTATCTGAATGCTGAATTAGGAAAAGGGGAGGTGCAACGAGACCTGGCTGTCATGGTATATCAGTCATTGAAAGTTGGCATGCAGGTACAGCAGGCGGTGAAGAAAGCAAATGGCATGTTGGCCTTCATAGTGAGAGGATTTGAGTATAGGAGCAGGGAGGTCTTACTGCAGTTGCACAGGGCCTTGGTGAGGCCACACCTTGAATATTCTGGGCACAGCTTTGGTTCCTAATCTGAGGAAGGACATTCTTGCTATTGAGCGAGTGCAGCGAAGGGTCACCAGACTGATTCTCGAGATGGCAAGACTGACATATGAAGAAAGACTGGATCGACTAGGCTTATTTTCACTGGAATTTAGAAGAATGAGAGGGGATCTCATAGAAACATATAAAATTCTGACGGGATTGGACAGGTTAGATACAGGAAGAATGTTCCCAATGTTGGGGAAGTCCAGAACCAGGGGTCACAGTCTAAGGATAAGGGGTAAGCCATTTAGGACCAAGTTGAGGAGAAACTTCTTCACCCAGAGAATGGTGAACCTGTGGAATTCTCTACCACAGAAAGTTGTTGAGGCCAGTTAGTTAGATATATTCAAAAGGGAGTTCGATGTGACTCTTACGGCTAAAGGGATCAAAGGGTATGGAGAGAAAGCAGGAATGGGGTACTGAAGTTGCATGATCAGCCATGATCATATTGAATGGTGGTGCAGGCTCGAAGAGCTGAATGGCCTACTCCTGCACCTATTTTCTATGTTTCTATGTTTTCTTATTTATTTATATAATTTGATTTGTAACAGTCATGAGTGACTATCATCAGATGTGAGGTCTTTCACTTTTACCGGGAATGTTTTACTCAAAGCCTGCAGTCACGGTGTACGTCTTTAGGTAAAGAATGATAATTATCATAATAATCATGAATATATCTGTCAGTTATGTGTTGTATCAATCTCTGTGACAGTATCTAGCAATGATATCATGCAATGATCTCATGCCATGTCGTCCTGTCACCTTTTACAGAAGAAGCTAGCGACGATGAGGTCCATGCAGAGGCGAATGAGTGGGGGGGCCACAAGTCACCAGCGACATCAGTGACATGGAGGAGCAGATGCTCGCGCTCGTGGGGAAGCACCCCCGGATGGTCACGGAAGTATTTTCAGACCCTGAAATGATGCCACGTGAGTAAAGCTTACTCTATTGCGTGATGTAAAGTCAATAGATGCCACACCCACTCATATCCGAACAATCATATAAGATAGATGATTTCTAAAATTGTCACATAAATAATGATGGCCTAATGAAAATCATTGCAATGCAAATGTGTTGATGGGCATGAAATGTGATATCTGTGGTGCTTTTATCATGCATTTGCTGCATGTAGCATTGGATTCGCCTTGTCACCCTAGCACCCACTTCTCCTCTAATAACCTAATTTGTGTTTTGCAGCTCAGCCAGCAGCGCATCCCAAGGCAAGACCACAGAGGCCAGGAGGTGGGGCGCGGGCAGGAGTCGGCGGACGATCCTATTACATCTGGTGCTGAGGAGCTCCGATTCTCGCCCGTCAATCTGCTGGGTCTGTTCTCCACGGATGAGAGCATGGACTTCGAGGAACCTGCATCGCCACACTCCAGAACCCATTACACACCAAGGCCATCTATTGGTCCTCCAGTCATTTCTGCCTCCACTCTGGAGGTACCGGCCCCAAGCACCTCGCCACAGGGCACCCCATTTGTCCCCAGGACGGCGCTGACCCTGTGGAGGTCCCGTAGACGTGGCAGGTCTGTGCCACGAGCGCGACATGACAGCGGAGAGATTGTACAGTTGTCCAGGAGGACTGTAGACATTGGTGACCAGCTCATCGAAGCATTGGAGGGCATATCCCAACAGCTGGCCACCATCTCCAGCACCATGACTGAGTACATTCCACGTATGGCGGACTCCCCGAATGTGAAAGCCAGGAACACGGCTGCCACAGCCCTCCCAGTGGTCCCTGAGTGCGGCACACCACCCCTAGGTCCCACAGCACCACTGCAAACGACAGATGGGAGCAAGGCCCAAGATCCTGCTTCTGCATCAGAGAATGTTGTCCCCTCAGCACTCCCCACTCCCGTACCCATCCAACAACCGCATCTGCCTTCATCCCCTCCAATGAGGCACCGCCTGAGGAGCTCTTCAGCCAGGCGCCGTGGAGCGAGGAGGGGAAGGGGTAGAGGTCAAGAGAAGGAGAAGAGGGGGGAAGAAAAGTGAGGTGCATGTGTGCAGGTGGGTGTATGCAATTTGTTGCAATGTATGGGGGCTGGGGACCACGCTCCTGCTTTGCCTTTGTATTCTGTGTTGTTGGACATGTTGAACATGTGATTTATGTCAATGGTGGAAAAGATGGGGTGTGGGCGGGGGTTGGGTGTTATTGGCTGTGATGCTTATGATTTCAGACCAATGTTGGTATAAAATTGTTGTTATTGAACATAACCTTGTTGCGCATTGTCTCAGATAGCTGGACCATTACACATTGGTGATTCCTTACCATGAAAGTGTTAACTACAACTTAACATCAATCAACATAAACTTTAACTGGCACCAAGGTGATGGGCACCATTGATGTCTGAGCTTCACATACACAGCAGAGTGTCAGCGTTGTCACTCACATCAGCGCTCTTTCAGGCAAATCTTTCCGATATCAGCTCCTCACGTAAGAGTGGGATTTAACAAATGCCAGCTGCACCGCTGGCGTCCGTCTGATTAGTTCCACTTTTTCTGGGCGGTTTTTTGAGCGAGCGATATTGTGGGCGATATGTGTGCGAGGTAGTGAAAGTGACGTTGGATGATCTGCTGGGCGTTAGTTTCGGTAAATCTGTTCTTTACGACAAAAAACAATGGCAGGCATTAATATTGAATCTCGGCATTAATTCCATTCGGACAGTAACGCTGGGTGATATTATGGCCGTTGATTTCGCCCATTCTGATGATTCCGCCCAAAAAAAGTGGGCGGGCAGTAATATTTTTTCCCGGTATCAAGCACATGACGAAAGTAACGGTCGCCGATAAGTTTCAAAAAAATGCCTGCCAGTTTCCATTTTGTGGCTAAATGGGCGATATCTGGGCATAATACATAATTTCAGCGGTAAAATGGGCGTTAAGTGAGCGTTAAGCATGCAAAAAAAGTGCAGGTTGCAGTCCATAGTCTTAGAATAAGGGGCCGCCCATTTAAAACTGAGAAGAGGAGGAATTTCTTCTCTCAGAGAGTTGTAAATCTGTGGAATTCTCTGCCCCAGAGAGCTGTGGAAGCTGGGTTATTGAATATATTTAAGGCGGAAATAGACAGATTTTTGAGCGATAAGGGAATAAGTAGTTATGGGGAGTGGGCAGGGAAGTGGAGCTGAGTCCATGATCAGATCAGTCATGATCTTATTGAATGGCGGAGCAGGCTCGAGGGGCCATATGGCCGACTCCTGCTCCTATTTCTTATGTTCTAATGTTGATGGAGTGAGTGGTAGATGCCTGGTTCTTGCCCCAGTATGCAAACCTGTCTTGTGGAATTTCACAGCTGCGATTTATAAAGAGGATATAATGTGTAAAGTCCTGTGCCCTCAGTACAGATTCACACGAGGCATGTAGTGAAGTCAAGGTCACTCTGGACCTGCACCTTTTATTTCACAGCTCTGGAATGCTGCACTTGCCTGAGACCTGTGCTTATATACCTGTCTCTTGCAAGTGCACCCCCGGTGGTAAGGTATGCTGGTGGTTACAGGTCATATCTTATTACAGTCATGTATAGCATGTTGGGAAACAGTTATATATAATAATGTAAGATACATGGCATCACCCTCCCCCAAGGTCTTATTGTCTTTATAAGTTCAGTCTCTCAGGTGGTCTATGCTCTCGCGTGGAGCGTCTGAGTTGTGGTTCAGTTGTTTGCCTTGGTGTCTGTTTTTCTTTGGGTGTGGTTGTTGGTATCTCGCCTAGGCTGTCTGTTTCGATTGGTGTGATTGTTGTTGACTCGCCTGGGCTGTCTGTTGGGATTGCCCTTTCCTCAGGTTGTTCCCTCTGTCTGTCCACCAGGTGTGGTGCAAGTTCCACATTGTAGTCTGCCTCTTGTTCCGCAGTGCAGTTGGTAAATCTGCTTTTGACTTGGTCTACATGCCTCCGGCAGGTTTTGCCATTGTCCATTTGTACTACCAATAGCCTGTTTCCTTCCTTGCCCGTTACTGTCCCTGCAAGCCATTTGGGACCCCTGCCATAGTTTAGTACAAACACTTTGTCCCCTATCTCATTCCACCTCCCCCTCGAATTTCTGTCATGGTACTCAGTCAGCTTACGGCGCATTGCCTCAACGATTTTGTGCATGTCTGGGAGGATTAATGAGAGCCTTGTTTTTAAAGTCCTGTTCATCAACAGTTGCGCGAGGGGGATCCCAGTCAGTGAGTGCGGATGAGATCTGTATGCCAACAGCAGTCGCGACAGGTGACCCTTCAGCGTGGGACCTTGGATTTTAAGCATGCCTTGTTTAATGATTTGCACTGCTCTCTCCGCCTGGCCGTTGGAGGCCGGCTTGAACGGTGCTGTCTTGACGTGATTTATGCCATGGTCAATTATAAAGTCTTGGAATTCTGCGCTGGTGAAGCACGGACCATTGTCACTGACTAATATGTCAGGGATTCCATGCATTGCAAATATGGTTGCGAGGCTCTCCACAGTGGTGGAGGTTGTGCTCGAGTTTAAAATGGTGCATTCGATCCACTTTGAAAATGCATCTACAACTACGAGAAACATTTTGCCCATGAATGGGCCCGCATAGTCTATGTGCACCCGCGACCACGGTTTGGTAGGCCAGGGCCAGGGGCTCAGTGGAGCCTCCCTGGGGGCATTGCTGAGTTGGGCACAAATGGTGCACCTTCGGTCGCAGAGCTCCAAGTCCGCATCAATACCAGGCCACCAGACGTGGGATCTGGCTATGGCCTTCATGAGAATGATCTCCGGGTGCTCGCGGTGGAGCTCACGGACAAATGCCTCTCTGCCTCGCAGAGGCATGACTACTCAGCTGCCCCACATCAGGCAGTCTGCTTGTAGTGATAGCTCATGCATGCGCCTGTGAAAGGGTTTTAATTCCTCGGGGCAGGCATCGCGAGCCTCTGCCCAGTCATCAGTTAGGACACATCTTTTTACTAAGGATAACGTGGGGTCGCTGGCTGTCCAGGCTCTGATTTGGCAAGCCGTCTTGGGCGAACCTGTGGACTCAAAGGCATTGATTGCCATGACTATCTCACAGTCCTGTTCGTCAGACCCTTCCGTGGTCGCCAGGGGTAGCCTGCTAAGCGCGTCGGCACAGTTGTCTGTGCCTGGTCTGTGCCTTATGGTATAGTCGTAGGTTGCCAGCATGAGTGCCCACCGTTGAATTCATGCCGAGGCGTTGGCGTTTATTGCCTTGCTCTTGGATAGGAAGGACATGAGAGGCTTATGGTCGGTTTCTAACGCGAACTTGGCCCCGAAAAGGTATTGGTGCATCTTTTTGACACCGTACACGCATGCGAGCGCCTCCTTCTCTACCATTCCATACCTGCGCTCCGCCCGCGAAAGTGACCTGGAGGCATAAGCTATGGGTTGTAATTTGCCCGCACTATTGACATGTTGCAAAATGCACCCGACCCCATACGCTGACGCATCGCATGTGAGAACTAGCTTTTTAACTGGGTCAAAGAAAGTCAAAACACTGTTGGAACACAGAAGGTTGCGTGCCTTATTGAAGCCGCGTTCCTGGGCATCCCCCCAAAACCAATTGCACCCCTTCCTGAGTAGCACATGGAGAGGCTCCAGCAACGTGCTTAAGTTCTGCATAAAGTTCCCAAAGTAATTGAGTTGCCCAAGAAAGGCGAGCAGTTCTGAGACATTCCAGGGCCTGGGTGCCAGGGGAATTGCTTGTTTTGGACTCTGTTGGGCGGATTCCATCAGCGGCAATCCTTCTGCCCAAAAATTCAACCTCGGGTGCGAGAAACAGGCACTTGGATTTCTTGACCCGTAGGCCTACCCGATCCAACCGCTTTAGTACTTCCTCCAAATTACAGAGATGGGAGTCAGTGTCCCTGCCCGTGATAAGTATGTCGTCTTGAAATACAACTGTCCCTGGGATGGACTTGAGCAGACTCTCCATGTTGCGCTGGAATATGGCAGCTGCCGACCTGATGCTGAATGGGCATCGAATGTACATGAAAAGGCCTCGATGTGTGTTGATGGTGGTGAGTAGCTTGGATTCCTCGGTCAATTCTTGCGTCATATACGCAGATGTGAGGTCTAATTTTGAGAAAAGTTTACCTCCAGGCAAATAAGTCCTCCGCTCTGGGCAGCAGGTACTGGTCCTGTCGGGAGACTCTATTTATGGTAGGTTTGTAGTCCCCACAGATTCGTACGGATCCATCAGGCTTCATGATTGGGACGATGGGACTTGCCCAGTCGCTAAATTCCACAGGTGAGATAATGCCTTCCCGCAGAACCTGTCTAGTTCGTGTTCAATCTTTTCCCTCATCACATAGGGTACAGCTCTGGCCTTGTGATGGACCAGTCTAGCATCCTGTGTGATGTAGATTTTGACTTTGGCCCCTTTGAAAGTGCCCACACCTGGCTGAAAGAGATGTTCAAATCGCTTTATAACTGTTGAGCAGGAGGTCCGTTCCTCTAATGACATGACATGGACATCATCCCATTTCCAGTTTAGTTTTGCCAGCCAGCTTCTCCCCAGCAGTGCTGGGGGGTCTCCGGGGACAATCCACAGGGGAAGTCGGTTCACTGTCCCTTTGTGTGTGACAGAGAGCATGGCGCTGCCGAGGACTGGAATGATTTCTTTGGTATAGGTCCTTAGTTTGGTGTCGACCCTTGTGAGTTTTGGTCTGTCTCTTTTATGCGGCCACAGTTGTTCAAATTGTTGAGCGCCCATGAGAGATTGACTTGCTCCTGTATCCAGCTCCATGTTGACAGATATCCCATTGAGTAGGACCCTCATCATTATAGGAGGCGTCCTGTCGTAGGAGCAGCGGCCATTGATCGTGTTGACCCGCTGTACATCGGTGTCCCGGGTACTGTCCCACCGTCTTCTGGTCCGCTTTCCGACTCATCCGATTCTTTTACCAGCTGAGCTGCCGTTTTTTTGCACATGCAGGCCAAATGCCCTGTATATTCACAATTTCTGCAAACAGCCTGCTGAAATCAACATTCCCTTGACGAGTGCCCACCCCCACACCTCCAGCACAGACTGCTTGCAAAGAATGAGCTACATCTGGCTGATCTCTCTTGAGCTTCTCTCAGTTTGTAGTTGATTGCTCGCATTGTGGGTTGATGAGGTGTGAACGGCTGTTCCTGTGGCCCTTGATGGCTTCTGTTGCCACTGCTTGTTGTCGAAAGCCTGTTCTGCCGGTTTTGTCTGTGGGTGGGGGTAGCAGCTTTTCTAATGCTGTGAACTCCTTGTTCCATTATTTCGTTAGTTGTCATACCTGCATTGTAAATCAACCTCGTTTCTTCTTCCCCTACCAAGAATGTCTGTGCAACCAGTGCTGCTGCCTCTAAGGTCAGGTTCTTGGTCTCTATGAGCTTTCGGAATATGCCTGCGTGGCCTATTCCTTCAATGAAAAAGTCTCTCATCATTTCTCTCCTCAGTTCATCGGAGAACTCACATAAACTAGCCAACCTCCAAAGTTCTGCCACGAAGTCGGGTATGCTCTGGCCCACACAGCGTCTGTAGTTGTAGAACCTGTGTCTGGCCATGTGTAGGCTGCTCGCTGGCTTCAGGTGGTCTCTTACCAGTGTGCTCAATTCTTCAAACGACTTGCTTGCTGGTTTCTCAGGTGCCAACAGATCCTTCATTAAAGCGTATGTTTTCGAGCCACAGCTGGTCAAGAGATGAGCTCTTCTCTTGTCTGCCGTATCGTCGCCTAACCAGTCTTTGGTTACAAAGCTTTGCTGGAGCCTTTCTATAAAGTCCTCCCAATTGTCTCCCACATTGTACTTTTCATCTGATCCGTTGTTCGCCATTCTGTGAATTCTGTAATCCCGTAATCCGTCGCCACTGTAAAGTCCTGTCCCCTCAATAGATTCACACGAGGCATGTAGTGAAGTCAAGGTCACTCTGGACCTGCACCTTTTATTTCACAGCTCTGGAATGCTGCACTTGCCTGATACCTGTGCTTATTATATACCTGTCTCTTGCAAGTGCACCCCCGGTGGTAAGGAATGCTGGTGGTTACAGGTCATATCTTATTACAGTCATGTATAGCATGTTGGGATACAGTTTTATATATAATAACGTAAGATACATGACATAATGTGCGGGATATTGATGGCTGCACACAGCGAGTGCGAGCAGGTGATTTGACCAACAGCAGCATTAACTTCCCACCTGCACACAGCCACACTGCAGACAGGGGACAGAGGACAAATGCAGCTACCCAGGAGCACAGCAGGTTTGTTGAAATAGAGACAGTGCTGGGCAGGTTTGATAAGATGTCGAGATAGCAATGGGAAGGGTTGATCCAATCTACAAAGCACAGTGGTTTTGAGGTGTTGCAGGGCAGCTTTGATGAGATGTAGACAGTGCTGGGATGGTTTGATGATAAACATAGAAATTGATGGGTATGTTTGATGAAATATAGTCAGCCCAGGGCAGGTTTGATGAGATGTCAAGACTTTGCTGGGCAGGTTGGTTGAGATCATAGTATCATAGAATGGTAACAATAGAAATAGTGGATGCATTGGTGATCATTTTCCAACAATCTATCGACTCTGGACACCTATGGATTGGAGGGTAGCTAATGTAACACTACCTTTTAAAAAAGGAGGGAGAGAAAAAACGGGTAATTATAGACAGGTCAGCCTGACATCAGTAGTGGGGAAAATGTTGGAATCGATCATTAAGAATGAAATAGCTGTGCATTTGGAAAGCAGTGACATGATCGGTCCAAGTCAGCATGGATTTATGAAAGGGAAATCATGCTTGACGAATCTTCTGGAAGTTTTTGAGGATGTAACTAGTAGAGTGGACAAGGGAGAACCAGTGGATGTGGTGTATTTGGACTTTCAAAAGGCTTTTGACAAGGTCCCACGCAAGAGATTGGTGTGCAAAATCAAAGCACATGGTATTGGGGGTAATGTACTGATGTGGGCAGAGAACTGGTTGGCAGACAGGAAGCAGAGAGTCGGGATAAACGGGTCCTTTTCAGAATGGCAGGCAGTGACGAGTGGAGTGCTGCAGGGACCCCAGCTATTTACAATATACATTAATGATTTAGATGAAGGAATTGAGTGTAATATCTCCAAGTTTGCAGATGGCACTAAACTGGGTGGTGGTGTGAGCTGTGAGGAGGATGCTAAGAGGCTGCAGGGTGACTTGGACAGGTTAGGTGAGTGGGCAAATGCATGGCAGATGCAGTTTAAGTGGATAAATGTGAGGTTATCCACTTTGGGGGCAAAAACACGAAGGCAGAATATTATCTGAATGGCGGTAGATTAAGAAAAGGGGAGGTGCAACGAGACCTGGGTGTCATGGTTCATCAGTCATTGAAAATTGGCGTGCAGGCGGTGAAGAAGGCAAATGGCATGTTGGCCTTCATAGCTAGGGGATTTGAGTATAGGAGCAGGAAGCAGTTGTACAGGGCCTTGGTGAGACCTCACCTGGAATATTGTGTTCAGTTTTGGTCTCCTAATCTGAGGATGTTCTTGCTATTGAGGGAGTGCAGCGAAGGTCCACCAGACTGATTCCCGGGATGGCTGGACTGACATATGAGAAGAGACTGGATCAACTGGTCCTTTATACACTGGAGTTTAGAAGGATGAGAGGGGATCTCATAGAAACATATAAGTTTCTGACGGGACTGGACAGGTTAGATGCGGGAAGAATGATTCCGATGTTGGGGAAGTCCAGAACTAGGGGACATAGTCTAAGGATAAGGCGTAGGCCATTTAGGATTGAGATGAGGAGAAAGTTCTTCACTCAGAGAGTTGTTAACCTGTGGAATTCCCTGCCACAGAGAGTTGTTGATGCCAGTTCATTGGATATATTAAAGAGAGAGTTAGATATGGCCGTTATGGCTAAAGGGAACAAGGGGTATGGAGAGAAAGCAGGAAAGGGGTACTGAGGGAATGATCAGCCATGATCTTATTGAATAGTGGTGCAGGCTCGAAGGGACGAATGGCCTACTCCTGCATCTATTTTCTATGTTTCTATAACAACTTGGAACTTATATAGCGTCTTTAATGTAGTAGAATATCCCAAGGAACATCACAGGAGCCTCAGCAAACACAATTTGACACCAAGGCATAAAAAGAGGATATTAGGACAGATGACCAAAACTTGGTCAAAGTGATCGGTTTTAAGGAGCGTCTTAAAGGAGGAGAGGTAGTGGCGGAGAGGTTTAGGAAGTGAATTCCAGAGCTTAGGGCCTAAGACGCTGAAAGCATAGCTGCCAATGTTGGAGCAATTAAAATAGGGAATGCACAAGGGACCAGAATTGAAGGAGTGCAGATATCGCGGAGGGTTGTAGGGCTGGAGGAGAATGAGAAGGATGGGAATTTTAGAATTGAGGCACTGCCGGACCAGTAGGTCAATGAGCACAGGGGTAAAGAGATCCGGAGAGAGAGAGAGAAAGAGACTGGAGATTGTCATCCCCCCCCTCGCCCCCCCCCCCCACCCAGTGACTGGGGAATGTCCCCCCCCACCCCACCCAGTGACTGGGGAATGTCCCCCCCCCCCCCACCCCCACACACACAGTGTGTGACTGGAGATTACACAACCGACCCAACACCGTGAGTGTGTACAGGCTGGAGATTACACATACACCTACAGTGAATGAATATAAACTGGAGATTACACTACCCACCCGACACTGTGAGAGTGTGCGGGCTGGAGATTTAACTGCCCGCCCCATACAGTGAATGTGGGCTGGCGATTACACTATCCACCCAACACAGAGCGTGCAGGCTGAAGATTACACCACCCGCCCAATACAGGAAATTACTGCCGGCTGGAGATTACACTACCCACGCAACACCGCGCAAAAGTTAGTGCCTGAGGTTACACTACTTACCCAACACAGTGAGGATAAACATCAGAAATAGGAGGAGTCGGCCATTCGGCCCCTCGAGCCTGCTCCGCCATTCAATAAGATCATGGCTGATCTGAGTTTCAAGTTCTGTTGTTCCACAGAGGCTCAAATATCATCAGCACTGTGCTTTCAAAATGACTTTCAACAACAACTTGCATTTATATAGCGCCTTTAACTTAGTAAAATGATCCAAGGCACTTCACAAGAGTGATTATCAGTCAAAATTTAACACCGAGCCATATCTGACGATATTGGGAGTTTGGTCAGAGGTAGGTTTTTAAGCAGTGCCATAAAGGAGGTGAAGGAGTCGTGGTGGAGGTGCGGCGAGTGTTTTTGTGGCAGAGGAGCGGTGAGGGATCATGGCAGAGATGCGGAGAATGTTTGTGGTGGAGGAGCGGCGAGAGATTGTGGCAGAGATGCGGCAAATGAGGGTACGGAGCCCAGAAGAGGCGAGGGCCCAGGGGCAGCACAGGCCAGCCCACTGCGATATGTGTGCACACTCGGTCCGTGTAGCAGAGCAGGTCTCCAATCATCCTGGTTAACCCTTGCCACTGGATAAAGGCCGAGCTCTGTCAAGCCTGTGTGGTGGCTGGTGTGCAACGGTCACCCCACGTTAATAAAATCCAAGCACAGGCATCTTCCACCCCCTCAATTGGAGCTCAGGGCTGGAAGATCAGCTCATTCATTGAAACATCTGTGAACTCGTGTGGAAGCAAGTCATCCCCATTCGAGGGATCGCCTATGATGATGACGATGATGATGAATGGGTGAACAGGACTTGGTGCGAGTTAGGATACAGGCAGCAGAGTTTTGGATGAATTTAAGTGGAAGATGAGACCAGTCAGGAGGGTATTGGAATAGTTAGATGCAGCACAGAAAGAGTTGATTTGACCCATTGTGCCTGTGAAGATTATTAGGTAGTGATTCAATGAATCCCAGTCCCTGCTCTTTCCCCATAGTCCTGTAATTGTTTTCCATTCAAGTATTTATTTCATTCTCTTTTGAATGTTACTATTGTATCTGCTTCCACCACTCTTTCAGGCAGTGCATTCCAGATCATAACAACTCATAGAATCATGGTCATAGCATGGAAGACCATTGGGCCTGTCGAGCCCGTGCCCGCTCTCTGTAAGAGCACTTCAGCTAGTCCCACTCCCCCAAACTTTCCCCGTAGACCTGCAAATGCTTTTCTTTCAGGTGCTTATCTAATTCCCTTTTGAAAGCCGTGATTGAGTCTGCCGATTAATTCACTGTATAAAAGTATATTTCCTCATCTCACCTCTGGTTCTTTTGCCAATTACCTTAAATCTGGTTACCGAGCTTTCTGCCACTAGAAATCGTCTCTCCTTATTTACTCTATCACCTCTAACAAAGCTCTTCTTAACCTTCTCTGTCCTAAGGAGAACAACCCCAGGCTCCCCACATAACTGAAGTCCCTGATCCCTGGTACCATTCTAGTAAATCTCCTTTGCCCCCTCTCCAAGGCCTTGACATCCTTCTCAAAGTGTGATGCCCAGAATTGAATACAGTATTCCAGCTCGGGCCTCACCACTGTTGGATAAATGTTTAGCACAATGCCCTTGCTTTTGTACTCTATGCCTCTATTAATAAAGCCAAGCATCCCCATACGTTTTTTTAACAGCCTTCTCAACTTGTCCTGCCAGCTTCCCAGGTCTCTGTTCCTGCACCCCTTTAACATTGTACCATTTAGGTCATATTGACTGGGCTAACCAAACTGGTAGCAATACGGTGGAGGAGGATTTCCTGGAGTGTATTAGGGATGGTTTTCTAAACCAATATGTCGAGGAACCAACTAGAGGGCTGGCCATCCTAGACTGGGTGATGTGTAATGAGAAGGGACTAATTAACAATCTTGTTGTGCGAGGCCCCTTGGGGAAGAGTGATATAGTTAATTCGGAAACTAGGGTCCTGAACTTGGGGAAAGGTAACTTTGATGGTATGAGACGTGAATTGGCTAGAATAGACTGGCAAATGATACTTAAAGGGTTGACGGTGGATAGGCAATGGCAAACATTTAAAGATCACATGGACTTCAATAATTGTACATCCTTGTCTGGAGTAAAAATAAAACAGGGAAGGTGGCTCAACCGTGGCTAACAAGGGAAATTAAGGATAGTGTTAAATCCAAGGAAGAGGCATATAAATTGGCCAGAAAAAGCAGCAAACCTGAGGATTGGGAGAATTTTGCAATACAGCAGAGGAAGACAAAGGGTTTAATTAGGAGGAGGAAAATAGAGTACGAGAGGAAGCTTGCTGGGCACATAAAAACTGACTGCAAAAGCTTCTATAGATATGTGAAGAGAAAAAGATTAGTGAAAACAAACGTAGGTCCCTTGCAGTCGGATTCAGGTGAAACTATAATGGGGAACAAAGAAATGGCAGACCAGTTAAACAAATACTTTGGTTCTGTTTTCACAGAGGAAGACACAAATAACCTTCCGGAAATACTAGGGGACCGAGGGTCGAGTGAGAAGGAGGAATTGAAGAATATCCTTATAAAGCAGAAATTGTGTTAGGGAAATTTATGGGATTGAAGGCCGATAAATCCCTGGGGCCTGATAGTCTGCATCCCAGAGTACTTAAGGAAGTGGCCATAGAAATAATGGATGCATTGGTGATCATTTTTCAACAGTCTATCAACTCTGGATCAGTTCCTATGGACTGGAGGGTAGCTAATGTAACACCACTGTTTAAAAAAGGAGGGAGAGAGAAAACGGGTAATTATAGACCAGTTAGCCTGACATCGGTAGTGGGGAAAATGTTGGAATCAATTATTAAAGATGAAATAGCAGCGCATTTGGAAAGCAGTGACAGGATCAGTCCAAGTCAGCATGGATTTATGAAAGGGAAATCATGCTCGACAAATCTTCTGGAATTTTTTGAGGATGTAACTAGTAGAGTGGACAAGGGAGAATCAGTGTATTTGGACTTTCAAAAGGCTTTTGACAAGGTCCCACAAAAGAGATTAGTGTGCAAAATAAAAGCACATGGTATTGGGGGTAATGTACTGACGTGGATAGAGAACTGGTTGGCAGACAGGAAGCAGAGAGTCGGGATAAATGGGTCCTTTTCAGAATGGCAGGCAGTGACTAGTGGAGTACCGCAGGCCTCAATGCTGGGACCCCAGCTCTTTACAATATACATTAATGATTTAGATGAAGGAATTGAGTGTAATATCTCCAAGTTTGCAGATGACACTAAGCTGAGTGGTGGTGTGAGCTGTGAGGAGGATGCTAAAAGGCTGCAGGGTGACTTGGACAGGTTAAGTGAATGGGCAAATGCATGGCAGATGCAGTATAATGTGAAATGTGAGGTTATCCACTTTGGGGACAAAAACGCAAAGGCAGAATATTATCTGAATGGCGGCAGATTAGGAAAGGGGGAGGTGCAACGAGACCTGGGTGTCATGGTTCATCAGTCATTGAAAGTTGGTATGCAGGTACAGCAGGCGGTGAAGGCGGCAAATTGTATGTTGACCTTCATAGCGAGGGGATTTGAGTATAGGAGCAGGGAGATCAAACTGCAGTTGTACAGGGCCTTGGTGAGGCCTCACCTGGAATATTGTGTTCAGTTTTGGTCTCCTAATCTGAGGAAGGACATTCTTGCTATTCAGGGAGTGCAGCGTAGGTTCACAGGACTGATTCCCAGGATGGCAGGACTGACATATTAGGAGAAACTGGATCAACTGGGCCTGTATTCACTGGAGTTTAGAAGGATGAGAGGGAATCTCATAGAAACATACAAGATTCTCACGGGACTGGACAGGTTAGATGCGAGAAGAATGTTCCCGATGTTGGGGAAGTCCAGAACCAGGGGACGGTCTTAGGATAAGGGGTAAGTCATTTAGGACTGAGATGAGGAGAAACTTCTTCACTCAGAGAGTTGTTAACCTGTGGAATTCCCTGCCGCAGAGTTGTTGATGCCAGTTCATTGGATATATTCGAGCGGGAGTTAGATATGGCCCTTACGGCTAAAGGGATCAAGGGGTATGGAGAGAAAGCAGGAAAGGGGTACTGAGAGAATAATCAGCCATGATCTTATTGAATGGTTGTGCAGGCTCGAAGGGCCGAAGGGCCTACTCCTGCACCTATTTTCTATGTTTCTATGTCATATTGCCTCTCCTCATTCTTCTAGCAAAATAATCACTTCATATTTCGTGTCAAAAAATTTCAGCTGCCATGGTTCGGCCCATTTCACCAATCAGTCTATGTCCAGAATTTGTGTGAATTTACTACTTTTTTGACCCAGAACAGCAGTGTACAAACAACCCATTGAAAATCTGTGTATTACTGGAACATAGAAGATTTGGTACTCAAGTCCATGAACTGAGCCTTGAACCCGCAACCTTATGATGCAGAAATATTGCTGGGCAGGATTAATGAGATATAGACAGACCTGGGTAAGTTTAAGTAAATGTAGAGATGGAGAGATAGTGCTGGGCAGGTTTGATGAGATGTAGGTACATTGCCCACAGGTTTGATGAAACGCTGGATTAGATGTAGTGACATTGCTGGGCAAGTTTGATGAAATGTAGAGAGATTGCTGGGCAGCTTTCAAGAGATGGTTGAGGCATTTGCAGGATGTTTATGATGATATAGAGATATTGCTGGCAGGTTGCATGAGATGTATGGATATTGCTGGCAGGTTTGATACGATATTGGCAGTTATTGCAAGATTTAATGGTAATTTTGATGAGGATTAGACAGCCTGGGCATATTTGAAGCAAGGGAGAGACATCGCTAGTCAGTTTTGATGAGGTGTTGAGAGCCCTGGGCAGGTTTGATGAGATGTAGAGTCTTTCCTGGGTAGGTTAGTTGTTATATAGTCAGACATGGCCATATCTGAAGAGATTCTGAGACATTGCTGGGCAGATTTGATGAGATTCAGAGACAGAGTGATGCAAGATTGAGGCGATATATATACATTAGGTGATAGGTTTGATGAGATCTCGGCAGCCCTGGGCAGGTTTGGTGAGATGTAGATACATCGGACAGGTTTGATGAGATATAAAGAAAAAAAGGAAGACTTGCTTTTATATAGTGCCTTTCACAATTATCAGACATCCCAAAGTACTTTACATCCAATGAAGTATTTTTGAAGTGTAGTCACTGTTGTAATGTGGGAAACGCGGCAGCCAATTTGTGCACAAGCTCCTACAAACAGCAGTGTGATAATGACCAGATAATGTTTTTTTGTTATGTTGATTGAGGGATAAATATTGGCCAGGATACCAGGATAACTCCCCTGCTCTTCTTCGGAATAGTGCCATGGGATCACCTGAGAGGGCAGATGGGGCCTCGGTTTAACGTCTCATCCAAATGACAGCACATTCAACAGTGCATCGCTCCCTCAGCACTGCACTGGGAGTGTCAGCCTAGATTTTTGTGCTCAAGTCTCTGGAATGGGACTGGAACCCACAACCTTCTGACTCAGAGGTGAGAGTGCTGCTCACTGAGCCACAGCTGACTTGTTACATTTAAGAGACATTGCTGGTCATGATTGAAGACATAGGCAACACCAACTTGCATTCATATAGCACCTTTAACGTCTCACAGGAGCAGTATCAACCAAAATTTGACACCAAACCACATAAGGAGGTATTAGGGCAGCACACAGTGCTGGCAGGTTTGATGAGATATAGACATTTCTAGATAGGATGCATTTATATAGTGCTGAGGCCGGGCAGATATGCTGAAATATAGTCCTGGGCAGAGCTGATCAGAATGCAGAAACATTGTTGGGCAGTTTGATGAGATGTAAATACGTTACTTTTCAGGTTTAATGAGACGTTGCGACTGTGCTGGTCAGTTTTCATGGGATATTGACAGCACTGGGCAGTTGCAATGAGATGTAGAGAGGGGACTGGGCAGGTTTAGTGAGATGTAGAGACAGTGCTGGACAGGTTTGACTGACATCACTTTATTATAAATAGGATCAATCCTGGATGTAAATAAAATACAGTAACAGCAAACAAAGAAGAGCTGCCCTCAGCTTTGGTCCTCATTCACAGTTTGAAGTGTGACTGGACGGAAAACCCAATAAATAACACATTAACACACACAATCCACCATTACTACATCCTACAAAGGAAACAAAGCCAATACTGGCAAGATAAAGAGGCAGAGATAGGACAGGACAGTTAAACGATTCTTTAAATCACTGTACACTCCCCACCCATCCTGGTATCCTTGTGCACTCCCCCCCTGTATCTGGTGTCCCTGTACACTCCCCCACCCCCCCCGTATCTGTTGTCCCTGTACACCCCCCCCCCCACTGTATCTGGTGTCCCTGTACATCCCACCCCCCGTATCTGGTGTCCCTGTACATCACCCCCCACTGTATCTGGTGTCCTTGTACACCCCACCCCCCCCGTATCTGGTGTCCCTGTACACCCCCCCCCACTGTATCTGGTGTCCCTGTACACCCCCCCCCCACTGTATCTAGTGTCCCTGTACACCACCCCCCACTGTATCTGGTGTCCCTGTACACCCCCCCCACTGTATCTGGTGTCCCTGTACACCCCCCCCCCAACTGTATCTGGTGTCCCTGTACACCCCCCCCCCCCCCCCCCCACTGTATCTGGTGTCCCTGTACACCACCCCTCCTGTATCTGGTGTCCCTGTACACCCCACCACTGAATCTGGTGTCCCTGTACACCCCACTCACTGTATCTGGTGACCCTGTACACCCAACCTCCCCATATCTGGTGTCCCTGTACACTCCCCCACCCCACCCACTGTATCTGGTGTCCCTGTACACCCCACCCCCCCACCTCCCCATATCTCGTGTCCCTGTACACCCCCCCCCACTGTATCTGGTGTCCATGTACACCCCACCCCCCCCCCCACCTCCCCGTATCTGGTGTCCCTGTACACCCCCCCCACTGTATCTGGTGTCCCTGTACACTCCCCCACCCCCCCCGTATCTGGTGTCCCTGTACACTCCCCCACCCCCCCGTATCTGGTGTCCCTGTACACCCCCCCACTGCATCTGGTGTCCCTGTACACCTCGCCCCCTCCCCCCCGAGCCCATATCCCTGTACACTCTCCCTCCCTCCCTCTGTGTACAATTCCCTCTGTAATGTGTATTTTTGTGTACTCGAGAGTCCAGATACCTATCGATCCACAGTGGTCTAAGTGCAGCTCAGTAAAGCACTTCGCCCC
Source organism: Pristiophorus japonicus (assembly GCF_044704955.1). NCBI lineage: Eukaryota > Metazoa > Chordata > Chondrichthyes > Pristiophoridae > Pristiophorus > Pristiophorus japonicus. The sequence goes on along the minus strand of NC_091988.1, from coordinate 124,084,606 downwards.
GTAGACCACACACAGCTGTGTTCTCGATGCAGTCTGACCAAACAACCCTCCTGTGCAGCAGCTTTTCGGGTTGCAGAGCTGCTTTGTACAACAGCCAGATGAACAGTTTAGGAGAATTGATAAATATGATTGGAGGCCACGCCTTGCCTGGCTGCAGTGACAGGTTTACTCTGTGTAACAGCACGTGCAGTGGGTGGCAGGATGCACAGCAGGCAGTGGGATGTGCATTGGGCTGTGGGCACTGGGGTGGGCAACGGACTGTGCATTGGGCAGCGGGATGTGGCAGCAGATGTCAATGTAAGAGAAATTGAATGAAGGATGTGCCATGACAAAACGAATACTAGCAAGGAGTCGGGTCTCAGACCACGGCACCTTCCCCCACCTCAGCCGCTCTTCCCTATATTGGCTGTGTGTGTGGTCGCCTTGCCTTTCCACTGGAGTTGCTGTTCCTTTGGGTTTTGCGGTCCAGACAAATACCTTTCTCCAACACAATGCTCTCGTCCATGCGCCACATTTTCTTTGTGTCAGTTACCTGATGTGTACTGAATGGCCTCGGAGGGGCAGGGGGGCACTGCACCAGGCGCGAGGGGGCAGGGGGACACAGCACCATGGGTGAGGAGGCAGGGGGGCACTGCACCAGGCGCGAGGGGGCAGGGGGACACAGCACCATGGGTGAGGAGGCAGGGGGGCACTGCACCAGGCGCGAGGGGGCAGGGGGACACAGCACCATGGGTGAGGAGGCAGGGGGGCACTGCACCAGGCGCGAGGGGGCAGGGGGACACAGCACCACGAGTGAGGAGGCAGGGGGGCACTGGCCTGGGTGTGGGGTGGCAGGGGGGCACAGCACCCCAAGCGAGGGGGCAGGGGGGCACTGGCCCGGGCGTGAGGGCTGCTTCCGTGTCTTGGCTTTAATGACGGTCGTGGCACAACACAAGGGTGTGCTATCTGAGGACCCCCTCCCAAGCACCACCTCCTTGGTGCTGAGGGAGGGCGCTTCCTTACCCCTTGCCCTGGGCTGATTGAAAGCTTTCAGCAGAGAGTCTGTGCCGTGATGTTGAGCACTGGGAGTGCGCGAGTAGTTTTGATACATGTATGGGCGACAGGTGCCATTGCAGTAGGGGTAGTGTAACTGGCAGTGACTGCAGAAGCTGGCAGCACTGCAAACTGTGTCAGTGGCCAGGTCTCCCGGGCTGGCCAGCAGCTTGTTCGCCGATACCACCAGGCAGGCTTTCTTTCCCCTCCCGGGGTTTCTTGCAGAGACACAGCTGCCTGGGGCGGTGTTGGGGCGCGGGCGCATGGACTTGCCTCTCTCCACCTCCACCGTCTTCAGCTGCAGCCACTCCAGGTCCAGCAGCCGCCCCACCAAGCTCTCCAAAAGCCCCAGAGGCTGGGCTGTGATGGGGCCTCTTGTGTTGCTGCCAGTGTTGACCAACAGGGACAGCTCTCGCAGGTTCCAGCTGGCGAACGGCGGCGGCAGGAAGTCCGGGTAGTTAAAGTCAAAGCAGCTCGAAGTATGCTCCCACTTGGGCGAACATGCCAACTCCGCTGGGGCGATCACTTCAGCTCGGAGCTTCAGGTCCGGGGGTTTGCAACGGGTCGGGACAAAGGGAATTCTCTCAGAATCCGACAGATCGCTTGCACTGTCCTCATCCGCGTCAGTTACTGTCGCTGGTAGTTCAAAGCTCCAAAACAGTGGGTTTGTTGGAGGATGGCAGTCAGAGTTATGGCAGTGGGTACTGAGGACTTTCGCTTGCTGTGTGCTGGATTCCTCAGTATCAAATGGCAAGCTCTCCAGCACTGCGCAACCCGCTGACAGAATCTGTGGCATTGGTCTGACGTTGGAAGGCGAGTCTCTGATTGCCATGGAGAACTGGAGCACCGTCCCCTGGGAGGCCGAAGATCGTGATGGCTGTTTCAAATTTGCTGCTGACTTGGTGTTTCTGTGAGAATAAAACCCAAAAATGTTATTGAGTGGATTTGGAGCTTGGGGCTTTCCACGCTGGCTAATCCAACACATCAGTTCCAAACCACACATCTCACTTGCAAGTTCAGTCCGAGCACTGATGTTCGAAAGTGGACAATAACTGAAGAAGGAACCTGTGTACACTCTGAGTGCAACTGTGCACAGCCCCCCCACCTACATTATAGAGTTGTTAGCAAAATTAAAGCCCGTGGGATTGAAGGGACAGTGGCAGTGTGGATACATTGGCTGAGGGACAGAGGACAGAGTGTAGTGGGGAACGGTTGTTTATCAGACTGGAGGGAACTATACACTGGTGTTCTCCAGGGTCAGTATTAGGCCCACTACTCTTTTTCATATATATTAATGATGTGCATTTGGGTATACAGGGCATGATTTCAAAGTTTGCAGTTGGCACAAAACTTGTAAATGCAGTAAAGAGTGAGCAGGATAGGATTAGGCGTCAGGAGGAGATAAACAGGCTGGTGAAATGGGCAGACAAGGCAGATGAAATTTAACGCAGAGAAGTTTGAACTGATAAATTTTGGTAGGAAGATTCAGAAGACGGAATATGAACTAAATGGTACAATTTTAAAGGGGGTGCAGGAAGAGAGAGCCCTGGGGGTGTCTGTACACAAATCTTTGAAGACAGGCCATTAAAAAACATGTAAACCTTGACTTTATTAATAGAGGCATAGAGTACAAAAATAAGGAAGTTAAGTTAAACCTTTATAAACACTGGTTAAGCCTCAGCTGGAGTACTGTGTCCAATTCTGGGCACCGCACTTTAGGAAGGATGTGAAAGCCTTAGAGAGGGTGGGGAGGAGAATTACGAGGATGGCACAGGGATGAGGAACTTCAGTTTGTGGAGAGACGCGACAAGCTGGAGTTGTTTTCCTTACTGCAAAGAAGGTTAAGTGGCGATTTGATAGGGGTGTTCAAAAACATGAATGGTTTAGAGTAAATATGGAGAAACTGTTTCCAGGGCAGGAGGGTTGGTAACCAGAGGGCACAAATTGAAGGTGATTGGCAAAGGAACCAAAGGCAACCTGAGGAATCATGTTTTTATGCAGCGAGTTGTGGTCTGGGACGCGCTGCCTGAAAGGGTATTCAATAGTAACATTCAAAGGGGAATTGGATAAATACTTGAAGGAAAAGATTGTAGGGCTGTGGGGAAAGAGCGGGGCGAGTGGGACTAATTGGATCGCTCTGGCGTAATGAGTTGAATAGTCTCCCCTGTGCTGCATCATTCTATGATTTTAAAGTGACAGACTGTGAGGGACACAGAAATCCATCAGCCATCGTGTAAAGCGAGTATAGCGAGCAAATCGTGTTCACACAAACATACCCCCTACACGCAAGCAGCCCGTGCAAAAATAAAATGTAAAAAGCTGAGCAGGCTAAGAGGCCCGCTGTAGTGCAGGAATGAGAAGCCCAGGAGACAGGCTTTGCTTATTTCTCTTTCTATGTTACAAACCCCCGTGAATCAAAGACGTTTTGTGGAGTTGCGAGGATTACTGGGGTTTTGTACAAAGTACCTCAGGTGAACCTCAGTCGAATGGCCACTGATGGCTTTCTTCGCAGTAGAATTGCTAGCTCGCAGCAGAAAGCTGCCCTTCCTGACTGGGCTGGGTGTGTTCCTGGCAGTCTGTAAAACATAACGGCACTCAGAACACTTCTCACATCATTAATGTCATGTAGTCAACTATCATTGTGGCGCATGTATAAGCTGACCTAAGTTGTACACCTTGAGAACATTGACCACAGCAGGTGAACTTGTGGGAGACGCTCCTAACCTGGACTTTCCGGTATAAAAGGGGAAGCTCCACCCACTGTCTGCCTCTTGAATTCTTGGTAATAAAGGTAACTGGTCACAGAGTGACCTTCTCTCAAATATGGGCCTCGTGTGCATTTATACTGTAGAGTGAGGACATATCATAGCCACTAGCAGCACAGAAGAGAGGTACTGTGTTGGTGATGATTGGGACGACTTTATTGAGAGACTACAGCAAAGTTTTGTCACGAAGGAATGGTTGGGACAGGATGCGGCCGACAAACGCAGGGCTCATCTCCTGACGGTTTGTGGAGCCAAAACGTACTCCCTGGTGAAGGAACTTCTAGCGCCAGAGAAGCCGGCGGACAAGACTTTCGAAGTGCTCAGTAAGTTGATCGGGGAACACCTTAAACCGGCGAGCAGCATGCACAGGGCGAGACACCGGTTTTACACACACCGGCAGCGAGAAGGGCAAAGCGTTCCTGACTTCGTGGGAGATCTCAGGCGACTGGCGAGCCTATGTAAGTTCCCAGATGCATGCAGAGCGGAGATGCTGCAAGACTTTTTTATTGAGGGCGTCAGGCATGCTGGGGTTTTCAGGAAACTGATTGAGACCAAAGACTTGACCTTGGAAGCGGCGGCTCTGATAGCCCAGACATCTCGGGGGAGGAAAGACCAGAATGATGTATGACAAAAATCTTGGCTCAAATGCGGCAAACGACCAGGGAGTCAACATTGTTAACGCGGCACACAGTTCTCTAGGCAGACAAGGGCAATCGTACATGCCCCAGCATGTAGTCGAACCCAAAGGGGGAATTGAACATAGACAATGGCTGGCTGAACGGCGATTCATGCCATCGTAATGGACAATGCGGCCAGTAATGGGGCCATCAACACCTGTTAATGATGTGCTTAAGGACAGTTACAGAGACAGTCAGAGACGATCGACTGGTAATGGACCTTTTGTTTCCAACAACGGGGCCTCCAGCTCATGCTGGAGGTGTGGAGGCAAACACCCAGCCAGAGCTTGCAGGTATCAGCAATATACTTGCAGAAACTGCAACGTCAGCGGTCACTTGGTGCGTATGTGCAGGAAGCCTGCAGCCAGGTTGATGTACGAGGAGGACGGGCCCGATGTAAGCCCTTTCAGGCCAAATGAATACTGGGGGAAATCGCTGGAAGCTGAAGTTCAGTGAGTTCATGTGGAGCACATATACAGTTCATATACCAGGACGCCACCGATAATGATGAAAGTGCTCCTCAATGGCATCCCAATATTAAATGAGCTTGATAGAGAATTCAAACAGACTGCATTCAGACAAGCTGTGAGAATTCACAGACTTCCAAGTCATAGTTGTTACGTGAGTGGGAGCATGTTGCATTAAGTCATCAATCAACTTGACATTTTAGGATCTTTGGTAGCGAACCAATTAAAGGTTAACAGTATATCAATTGAGTCAATAAGGTCAAAGAAGGCGCGTTCTTTTCTGTAAACTGAGTCAGGTATAAGTACAGCCATTTTGGCCATGTGGTCTCAGAAGGGCAAAAGCCTGGCTTAAAGCCAGAAGCTTGTTGCTGCTGCCAAAATAAGAAAGTTATGTTAAAACAACAACCGGAGTTCGCATTTCATTGAAAATTAAGAGATCTAACAGAGCTATACATGGGGGCCAGCCAGTTCCTGATGAGTATCAAACAGTTCGAAAGGTTGTGGGTGTCCAAGGCCAGGAGGCCAAAATTATTGCCAATTGACGCACAGCTATGGACATATACAAAGGAGATCATTCTGGTGCTAGGCAGCGCCACGGTAGTCGTGACCCACAAAGATTCGGAGAACAGGTTGCCACTCTGGATTGTCCCTGGGGACGGGTCCCGCATTACTGGGGAGGAGTTGGCTTGCTGTCATGAACTGGAAATGGGGCAATGTCAATGCAATTTCTTCTGTGGAGCGAGTATCATGCTCACAGGTCCTGGACAAATTTGACTCATTATTTCAACCCGGCATCGGCACTTTCATGGGGGCCAAGGTAGTGATTCACATAAACCCGGACGCCAGGCCAGTACACCACAAGGCCAGAGCGGTGCCGTACATGATGCAGGAAAAGATAGAATGCGAATTGGACCGCCTGCTGAGGGAAGGCACCATCTCGCCAGTCGAATTCAGTGACTGGGCGAGCCTGATTGTGCCGGTGCTCAAGGCAGATGGGTCGGTCAGTATATGTGGTGATTACAAGGCCACCATCAATCGGGTGTCACTCCAAGACCAGTACCCGCTACCGAGAACGGAGGACCTCTTTGCGACGCTATCCGGTGGCAAACTTTTTTCAAAATTGGACCTGATCTCAGCTTACATGACCCAGGAGCTGGCGAGTGAGTCGAAGAAGCTGACCACCATCACGACACACAAGGGGTTGTTTGAGTATAACAGATGTCCGTTCGGGATTCGTTCGGCCGCCGCGATCTTTCAGCGAAATATGGAAAGGCTCCTCAAGTCAATTCCAAGGACGGTGGTATTTCAAGACGACATCCTCATCATGGGTCGCGATACTGAAGAACACCTCCACAACCTGGAGGAGGTGCTACGCAGACTGGACCGGGTAGGGCTGCGACTGACAAAGGCGAAATGCGTCTTCTTAGCTCCAGAGGTAAAATTCCTGGGGAGGAGGGTAGCAGCAGACAGGATCAGACCCACTGCGTCCAAAACGGAAGCGATCCAGAGAGCACCCAGACCCCGTAACACGACGGAGCTGCGTTCGTTCCTGGGGCTCCTGAACTATTTTGGTAACTTTCTTCCCAAATTGAGCACGCTATTAGAGCCGCTACACATGCTCTTACGCATAGGTCGTGATTGGGTCTGGGGGGACAGCCAGGAAAGGGCTTTTGATGGAGCATAACAAGTTGTGTGCTTTAACAAACTGTTAACGTTATATGACCCATGTAAGAAACTTGTTCTAACGTGTGATGCGTCGTCCTATGGGGTCGGGTATGTGTTGCAGCATGTGAATGCCAATGGTCAGTTACAGCCGGTAAGCTTATGCCTCCAGAAGTCTGTCCCAGGCAGAAAGGGGCTACGGGATGGTAGAAAAGGAAGCGCTTGCATGTGTATATGCAGTAAAAAAAAATGCGCCAGTACCTATTTGGCAGGAAATTTGAGCTGGAGACAGATCACAAACCCCTAACGTCCCTTTTGGCCGACAACAAGGCCATAAATGAGAATGCATCGGTCCGCATACTGAGGTGGGCACTTACGTTAGCCGCCTATGACTACACAATTCGGCACAGACCGGGCACTGAAAACTGCGCCGATGCATTCAGCAGGCTCCCACTAGCCACCACTGAGGGGGCAACTGAGCATGATGCTGAGATGGTCATGGCTGTTGAAGCTTTCGAAAGCAAAGGCTCACCTGTGACAGCCCGTCAGATTAAAGTCTGGACAAATAAAGACCCTTTAGTTAAGAAATGTGTCCTGAATGGGGACTGGGCAGCCACGTACGGGGCATGCCCTGAGGAATTTAAACCGTTTCATAGGTGCAAGGATGAACTCTCGATTCAGGCCGATTGCCTACTGTGGGGAAACCAAGTAGTCATGCCCCAGAGGGGCAGAGAGGTGTTCATCAGAGAACTTCACAATGAGCACCCGGGCATTGTCATGATGAAGGCAATTGCCAAGTCACACGTTTGGTGGCCAGGGATAGATGCAGAACTGGAACTTTGTGTTCGCAGGTGCAACACATGTGCTCAGGTGGGCAACACACCCAGGGAAGCCCCCATTAGCCCCTGGTCCTGGCCCGCCAAGCCATGGTCACGCATCCATGTGGACTACGCAGGTCCTTTCATGGGAAAAATGTTTTTGGTTGTAGTAGACGCCTACTCCAAATGGATTGAGTGTGCCATTTTAAATTCAAGCACATCCTCTGCCACGGTAGAAAGTCTACAGGCAATGTTCGCCGCCCATGGTCTACCGGATGTCTTGGTCAACGACAATGACCCACACTTCACAAGCACTGAATTCCAGGACTTCATGGCAGGCATTGGAATCAATCATGTCAGAACGGCACCGTTCCAGCCGGCCTCAAACAGCCAGGCGGAATGAGCAGTGCAGATAATCAAACAGGGGATGCTCAGAATCCAAGGGGGTTCCCTACAAAGCCGCTTATCACGCCTCCTGTTGGCCAATAGATCCCGACCACACTCGCTCACAGGGGTTCCACCCGCAGAGCTGCTAATGAAAAGGACGCTCAAAACCAGGTTATCCCTTATACGCCCTACTATGAAAGAAATTATTGAGAGCAGGTAATTATAGACCGGTTAGCCTGACATCAGTAGTGGAGAAAATGTTGGAATCAATTATTAAAGATGTAATGGCAGCGCATTTGGAAAGCAGTGACAGGATCGGTCCAAGTCAGCATGGATTTATGAAAGGGAAATCATGCTTGACAAATCTTCTAGAATTTTTTGAGGATGTAACTAGTAGAGTGGACAAGGGGGAACCAGTGGATGTGGTGTATTTGGACTTTCAAAAGGCTTTTGACAAGGTCCCACACAAGAAATTAGTGTGCAAAATTAAAGCACATGGTATTAAGGGTAATGTATTGACATGGATAGAGAACTGGTTGGCAGATAGGAAGCAAAGAGTAGGAATAAACGGGTCCTTTTCAGAATGGCAGGCAGTGACTAGTGGGGAACCGCAAGGTTCAGTGATGGGATCCCAGCTATTTATAATATATATTAATGATTTAGACAAAGGAATTGAATGTAATATCTCCAAGTTTGCAGATGACAGTAAGCTGGGTGGCAGTGTGAGCTGTGAGGAGGATGCCAAGAGGCTGCAGGGTGACTTGGACACGTTAGGTGATTGGGCAAAAACATCGCAGAAGCAGTATAATATAGATAAATGTGAGGTTATCCACTTTGGTGGCAAAAACAGAAAGGCAGAATATTATCTGAATGGTGACAGATTAGGAAAAGGAAAGGTGCAACGAGACCTGGGTGTCATGGTACATCAGTCATTGAAAGTTGGCATGCAGGTACAGCAGGCGCTGAAGAAGGCAATTGGCATGTTGGCCTTCATAGCGAGAGGATTTGAGTGTAGGAGCAGGGAGGTCTTACTGCAGTTGTACAGGGCTTTGGTGAGGCCACACCTTGAATATTGTGTACAGTTTTGGTCTCCTAATCTGAGTAAGGACATTCTTGCTATTGAGCGAGTGCAGCAAAGGTTCACCAGACTGATTCCCGGGACTGACATATGAAGAACGACTGGATTGACTTGGCTTATATACACTGGCATTTAGAAGAATGAGAGGGGATCTCTTGGAAATATATAAAATTCTGACGGGATTGGACAGATTAGATGCAGGAAGAATGTTCCCGATGTTGGGGAAGTCCAGAACCAGGGGTCACAGTCTAAGGATAAGGGGTAAGCCATTTAGGACCGAGTTGAGGAGAAACTTCTTCACTCAGAGAATTGTGAACCTGTGGAATTCTCTTCCACAGAAAGTTATTGAGGCTAGTTTGTTAGATATATTCAAAAGGGAGTTAGATTTGGCCCTTATGGCTAAAGGGATCAATGGGTCCGGAGAGAAAGCAGGAATGGGGTACTGAAGTTGCATCAGACATGATCATATTGAATGGTGGTGCAGGCTCGAAGGGCCGAATGGCCTACTCCTGCACCTATTTTCTATGTTTCTATGACCCCATTTAGAGCACTGTATTCAGGTGAGCAGAAATTTAAAAAGTCAAAGAGAAAGGAGAAGGCTATAGAGCAGGGTAGCGATAGGGGTAATGATAACCAGAGTGTGACAGGAAGGGACAGAGTGTATAAACATGAGTGCATCAGAAAGTGGGGTCAGAATAGGGAAAAATGTGAAAGAGTCAAAATTTAAAATTCTTTATCTGAAGTTACGAATGTTGCGTACAAAGATAGATGAGTTGACGGCACAAATAGAAATAAATGGGTATGATCTGATAGCCATTACAGAGACGTGGTTACAAGGGGACCAGGGCTGGGAACTAAATATTCAGGGGTATTTGACATTTCGGAAGGATAGGCAGAAAAGAAAAAGAGGTGCGGTAGCTCTGTTAATAAAGGATGAGATCAGTGCAGTAGTGAAAATTGATATTGGCTCAGAAGTTCAAACTATAAGAATCAGTTTGGGTGGAGATATGAAATAATATGGGAAAGAAGTCACTGGTGGAAGTGGTCTACAGAGCCCCTAACAGTAGCGACACTGAAGGCAGAGTATAAATCAAGAAATAATGGAGGCTTGTAAGAAAGGTATGGCAATAATCATGGGTGATTTTAATCTTCATATTGATTGGACAAATCAAATTGGCAAAGGTAACCTTGAGGACAAATTCATAGTGAATGTGGGATGGTTTCTTAGAACAATACGTTGTGGAACCAACCAGGGAGTAGACTATTTTAGATCTGGTAATGTGTAACGAGTCTGGATTAATTAACAATCTCATAGTAAAGGATCCTCTTGGGAAGAGTGATCATAGCATGTTAGAATTTCAAATTCAGTTTGTGGGTGAGAAAGCTAGTGTCCTGAACTTAAATAAAGGCAATTACAAAGGTATGAAGGCAGAGTTGGCTAAAGTGGACTGGGAAAATATATTAAAGGGTAAGACGAGCAGTGGTAAACATTTAAGGAGATATTTCATAGTTATGACATGGACAGGTGTCAGCAAAGATATATTCCAGTGAGAAAGAAAGACTCTAAGAGAAGGATGAATCATCTGTGGCTAACTAAGGAAGTAAAGGATGGTATCAAATTGAAAACCTACGACATTGCAAAGAATAGTGGTAGGCCAGAGGATTGGGAAATTTTTAGAACCAGCAAAGGACGGCTAAAAGAATAATAAAGAGAAAATAGTTTACGAGAGTAACTAGCATGAAATATAAAAACAGACCGCAAGAGCTTCTACAGGTATATAAAAAGGAAGAGAGTAGCTAAAGTAAACATTGGTCCCTTAGAGGATGAGACTGGGGAATTAATAATGGGAAACAGGGAAATGGCAGAGATTTTGAACAAATATTTTGTTTCGGTCTTCACGGTAGAAGACACTAAAAGCATCCCAATAATTGATAATCAAAGGGCTATTCAGAGGGGGGGAACTTAAAAGAATCACTATCACTAGAGAAAAAGTACTTGGCAAACTAATGGGACTAAAGGTGGACAAGTCCCCTGGACCTGATGGCCTGCATCCTAGGGTCTTAAGAGAAGTGGCAGCAGAGATAGTGGATGCATTGGTTGTAATCAACCAAAATTCCTCGGATTCTGGGGCAGTCCCAGCGGATTGGACAACCGCAAATGTAAAGCCCCTATTTAAAAAAGGAGGTGGACAAAAAGCAGGAAACTATAGACCAGTTAGCCTAACATCTGTCGTTGGGAAAATGCTGGAGTCCATTATTAAGGAAGCAGTAGTGGGACATTTGGAAAAGCATGATTCAAGCAAGCAGAGTCAGCATGGTTTTATGAAAGTGAAATCATGTTTGACAAATTTGCTGGAGTTCTTTGAGGATGTAACAAGCAGGGTGGATAAAGGGGAACCAGTGGATGCGGTCTATTTGGATTTCCAGAAGGCAGTCGATAAGGTGCCACATAAGAGGTTCAAAACCCAGCTCGCCGTTTGGAGTGTGGGGAGGAACATCGGCAGGGCCCAGAGGTCAGGGCAGATGAGCGGCGAGAGATCGTGGCGGAGGTGCAGCGAATGTTTGAGGCGGAGAAGCGGCGAGAAATCGAGGCAGAAGTGCGGCAAATGATTGGGGCGGAGGAGCGGTGAGAGATCATAGCTGAGATTCGGCGAGTGATCGTGGCAGAGGTGCGGTGAATGTTTGGTGCAGAGGTGCGGTGAGAGATCGTGGAGAAGGAGCGGCGAATGAGGGTCCAGGGCCCAGAAGAGCAGAGGGCCCAGGGGCAGCACAGGCCAGCCCACACTGCGATATGTGTGTGCACTAGGTCCGTGCAGCAGAGCAGATCACCAGTCGTCCTAGTTAACCCTTGCCACTGGATAAAGGTCTAGCTCTGTCAAGCCCGTGTGGTGGCTGATGTGCAACCGTCACTACACGTTAGAAAAATCCACGCACAGGCATCTTCCACCCCCTCAATTGGAGTTCAGGACTGGAATATCGGGTCCTTCATTGGAACATCTGTGAACTTAACCCTTTTGGTGCGGAAGCAAGTCATCCTCGTTCTAGGGACTGCCTATGATTATGACATAAGAGGTTACTGCACAAGATAAAAGCTCACGGGGTTGGGAGTACTATATTAGAATGGATAGAAGTTTGGCTAACTAACAGAAAACAGAGAGTCGGGATAAATGGGTCATTTTCCAGTTGGAATCCATTATTAAGGAAGTAGTAGCAGGACATTTAGAAAATCATAATACAGTCAAGCAGAGTCAGCATGTTTTTATAAAAGGGAAATCATGTTTGACAAATTGTGAGTTCTTTGAGGTGGATAAAGGGGAACCAGTGGATGTCATGTATTTGGATTTCCAGAAGGCATTCGATAAGGTGTCACATAATAAGTTACTACACAAGATAAGAGCTCACGGTGTTGGAGGTAATATATTAGCATGGATAGAGGATTGGCTAACTAACAGAAAACAGAGAGTCGGGATAAATGGGTCATTTTCAGGTTGGCAAACTGTAACTAGTGGGGTGCCACAGGGATCAGTGCTGGGGCCTCAACTATTTACAATTTATATTAATGACTTGGATGAAGGAAGAGTGTAATGTAGCCACATTTGCTGATGATAGAGATAGGTGGGAAAGCAAGTTGTGAAGAGGACACAAAGAAACTGCAAAGGGGTATAGACAGGTTAAGTGAGTGGGCAAAAATTTGGCAGATGGCGTATAATGTGGGAAAATGTGAGGTTATCCACTTTGGTAGGAAAAATAAAAAAGAAAATTATTACTTAAATGGGGAGAGATTACAAAATGCTGCAAGTACAGAGGGATCTGGGAGTACTTGTACATGAAACACAAACAGTTAGTATGCAGGTACAGCAGGTAATCAGGAAGGTAAATGGAATGTTGGCCTTTATTGCAAGGGGGATAGAGTTTAAAAGCAGGGAAGTCCTGCTACACTGTACAGGGTATTGGTGAGGCCACACCTGGAGTACTGCGTACAGTTTTGGTCTCTGTATTTAAGGAAGGATATACTTGCATTGGAGGCAGTTCAGAGAAGGTTCACGAGGTTGATTCCGCAGATGAAGGGGGCTGTCTTATAGAGATAGGTTGAGAAGTTTGGGTCTATACTCATTGGAGTTTATGAGAATGAGAGGTGATTTAATTGAAACGTATAGGATTCTGAGGGGGCTTGACAGGGTAAATGCAGAGAGGATATTTCTCCTTGTGGGGAAATCTAAAACTAGGGGCATAGTTTGAGAATAAGGGGTCCCCCATTTAAAACGCAAATGAAGAGGAATTTCTTCTCAGAAGGCCGTGAATCTTTGGAATTCCCTATCCCAGAGAGATGTGGAGGCTGAGTCAGACATATTTTTGAGCAATAAGGGGGTAAAGGGTTATGGGGAGCAGGCAGGGAAGTGGAGTTGAGGCCAAAATCAGATCAGCCATGATCTCATTGAATGGTGGAGCAGGCTCGAGGGGCCAAATGGCCTACACCTGCCCTTATTTCTTATGTTCTTACGTCTCTTGAGCTCTCTCTCACTGCCTGTACTGTCTCTCACACTACCTGTACTGTCTCTCTCTCTCTCACTGCCTGTACTGTCTCTCTCTCTCTCTCTCTTTCACACTGCCTGTACTGTCTCTGTCTCTCTCTCTTTCACACTGCCTGTACTGTCTCTCTCTCTCTCTTTCACACTGCCTGTACTGTCTCTCTCTCTCTCATTGCCTGTACTGTCTCTCTCTCTCACTGCCTGTACTGTCTCTCTCTCTCTCTCTCTGTCTGTCTCTCACTACCTATACTGTCTCTCTCTCTCTCACTGCCTGTACTGTCTCTCTCTCTCTGCCTGTACTGTCTCTCACTGCCTGTACTGTCTCTCTCTCTCTGCCTGCACTGTCTCTCACTGCCTGTACTGTCTCTCTCACTGCCTGTACTGCCTCTCTCTCTCTGTCTGTACTGTCTCTCTCTCTCTCTCTCTCTGACTGCCTGTACTGTCTCTCTCACTGCCTGTACTGCATCTCTCTCTCACTGCCTGTACTGTCTCTCTCTCTCTCTCTAACTAACTGCCCTGTCTCTCTCTCTCACTGCCTGGACTAGCTCTGCATCTCTCTCTCTCTCTCTCTCTCACTATTTGTACTGTCTCGCTCTCTCTCTCTCTCACTGCCTGTACTGTCTCTCTCGCTCACTGCTTGTACTCTCTCTCTCTCCCTCCCACTGCCTGTACTTCCTCTCTCTCTCTAACTGTCTGTACTGTCTCCCCATCTCTCACACACACTGCCGGGACTGACAAATCCCTGACAAGTGTCTGAGAGTCAGTGAACTAGTGACTGAGTGGCTGGGATATGAAGTGAACGATCGGTTCTTGGTGCCTAGTATTATTGGTGTCATGTTTGTAACCTTCACATAACTGTAACCTTTATGTAACAACACTGTACACTGTACCCAACTGTGAAATGCACACCTTGACCACAGGGGGTGAACTTGTGGGAGACACTCCTCACCTGGTCATCCAGGTATATAAAGGGAGGTCCCACGCAGGGTCATCACTTCTTGGTCCTTGGAATAAAAGTGCAGGTCACATAGTGACCTTGTCTGCAGTACATGCCTCGTGTGATTCTATAGTAAGGTGCAAGGACACCACATTTGGTGACGAGAAACGGGAATCGACGACCCACGAGAATGGCCACCGGTAGTACAGAGGAACGGTACTGTGTCGGTGAGGACTGGAACGATTTCGTTGAGAAGCTCCAGCAGAGTTTTGTCACGAAGGACTGGCTGGGAGCGGACGCGGCTGACAAGCGGAGGGCGCATCTACTGACCAGCTGTGGATCCAAGACGTATGCGCTGATGAAAGACCTGCTCGCACCTGAGAAGCCGGCGGACAAGTCCTTTGAGGAGCTCAGCACACTGATCGGTGAGCACCTCAAACCAGTGAGCAGTACACACATGGCCCGGCACCGGTTCTATACACACCGGCGTCGGGAGGGACAAAGCGTATCGAACATCGTTGCGGACCTTCGGCGTTTGGCGAGCTGGTGTAAGTTCACAGATGCCTGCAGGGGGAAGATGTTAAAGGATTTCTTCATTGAAGGCATTGGTCATGCCGGGATTTTCAGGAAGCTCATTGAGACCAAGGACTTGACTTTGGAAAGGGCCGCTTTGATAGCTCAGACCTTCATGGCAGGGGAAGAGGAGACCAAGATAATTTACGTGCGCCGCCCTGGTTCAAACGTGTCGATGGACCAGGGAGTTAACATTGTAAACGCGACACAGATCCCCGCAGGCAGGCAAGGACAATTCGACACTGCCCAGGCAGCAACAGACTCTAGGGTGGGCCAGCAACAGAGACAATGGTAGGGGGATCGGCAATTCACGCCGTGACAAGGGACAATGCGTCCCGGGATGGGACCATTGACACTCACTAACAGAGTGCTCAGGAGTAATCTAAGAGACAATCAGAGAGGAATGCCTGGTAACAGTCCCTTTGTTCACAACAACCTCAGCTCATGCTGGAGGTGCGGTGACAGACATGTAGCGAAAACCTGCAGGTTTCAGCAATTTATCTGTAGGAACTGCAATTTCAGTGAACATTTGGCCAGGATGTGCAGAAAGCCCGTAGCGAGGCTAGTTTACGAGGCAGAGGAACTAGACGAGGGGTCTGCAAGGCAGATTGATGCTTGGGGCAAAGCCATGGATGCCGAAGTCCAGAGGGTTCACATGGCAGATACCCACAGTTCATATAACAAAACGACACCTATGATGATGAAAGTTCTATTAAATGGCATCCCGGTATGCATGGAGCTGGACACAGGAGCTAGCCAGTCTCTTATGAGCGCCCAACAATTTGAGAGACTACAGCCACACAAAGCTAACAGGCCCAAACTGGAACACATTGACATGCAGTTACGGATGTACACCAGAGAGATCATCCCAGTGCTAGGCAGTGCAAACTTGGTGGTCACACACAACGGATCGGAGAACCGGCTGCCACTCTGGATTGTCCCGGGAAATGGTCCCGCATTCTTGGGGAGGAGCTGGCTAGCCGAGATGAACTGGAAATGGGGGGATGTGCACGCCATTTCATCTGTGGAGCGAAGTTCATGCTCACAGGTCCTACAGAAATTAGAGTCACTCTTTCAACCAGGTGTCGGGACTTTCAAGGGCACCAAAGTAGTGATACGCATCACCCCAGACGCCAGACCAGTGCACCACAAAGCCAGGGCCGTGCCGTAGGTGATGTGTGAGAAAATTGAGAGTGAATTGGACAGGCTGCTAAGAGAGGGCATAATTTCGCCTGTTGAGTTCAGTGGGCAAGCCTCATCGTTCCTGTCCTTAAAGCTGATGGCTCGGTCAGAATTTGTGGCGACTACAAAGCCACCATCAACCGAGTGTCACTACAGGACCAATACCCGCTTCCAAGGGAGGAGGACCTTTTTGCCACGCTGGCAGGCGGCAAGCTGTTCACCAAGTTGGACCTCACTTCAGCCTACGTGACTCAGGAACTGGCTGAAGAAGCCAAGCTTCTGACCACCATCACTACACACAAGGGCTATTTGTTTACAACAGGTGTCCGTTTGGCATTCGTTCAGCGGCCGCTATCTTCCAGAGGAACATGGAAAGTTTGCTTAAATCGTTCATGGCACAATCATATTCCAAGATGACATCCTAATCACTGGTCGTGACACCGAGGAACACCTCCACAACCTGGAGGAGATGCTACGCCGATTGGACCGGGTAGGTCTGCGTCTAAGAAGTCCAAGTGTGTGTTTTTGGCCACAGAGGTCGAGTTTTTGTGCAGGAGGGTTGCCGCAGACGGGATCCGGCCTACCGAATCCAAAACGGAGGCGATCCGTCGTGCGCCCAGGCCCGGCAACACATCGGAGTTGCGGTCATTCCTGGGACTCTTGAACTACTTTGGGAACTTTCTGCTGAACTTAAGCACATTATTTGAGCCGCTACACGTGCTCCTACGTAAGGGCTGCGAATGGTTTTGGGGGGACTGTCAAGAAAGGGCTTTCAATCGGGCGCGGAACCTGCTTTGTTCTAACAAGCTGTTGACCTTGTACAGCCCCGGTAAGAAACTGGTTTTAACATGTGATGCATCATTCTATGGGGTTGGGTGTGTGTTGTAGCAGAGTAATGATGAGGGCCGACTTCAATCTGTGGCTTATGTCTCCAGGTCGCTCTCCCAGGCAGAGCGGGGATATGGAATGGTTGAAAAGGAAGCACTCGCATGTGTATACGGGGTGAAAAAGATGCACCAGTACCTCTTCGGCGGAAGGTTCGAATTGGAAACGGACCTCAAGCCGTTAACATCCCTGTTGTCCGACAGCAAGACTGTCAATGCCAATGCATCAGCTCACATACAGCGGTGGGCCCTCACACTGGCTGCGTATGACTACACCATACGACACCGGCCAGGCACCGAAAACTGCGCTGACGCGCTCAGCAGGCTCCCACTGGCAACCACAGAGGGGGCGTCGGAGCAAAGCGCGGAAATGGTCATGGCCGTTGAGGCTTTCGACACCGCAGGCTCTCCCATCACAGCCCGCCAGATCAAAATCTGGACCAGCAGAGATCTTCTCCCATCACTGATAAAGAAATGTGTCCTGACTGGGGATTGGGCGCCCGCACACGGAGCGTGCCCCGAGGAGGTCAGACCGTTTCACAGACGGATGGATGAGCTCTCCATTCAACCGACTGCCTGCTATGGGGCAGCCGGGTAGTCATGCCCCAGAAAGGAAGGAAAGCATTCATCAGGGAACTCCACAGCGAGCACCCAGGCATCATGCTAATGAAGGCCATTGCCCAGTCACATGTATGGTGGCCGGAAATTGACTCAGACCTGGAACACTGCATTTGCAGGTGCACGACATGTGCTTAGCTGGGAAATGCCCCTAGGGTGGCCCCACTCAGCCCGTGGCCCTGGCCCACCAAGCCACGGTCACGCATTCACGTAGACGACGCGGGCCCGTTCATGGAAAAAATGTTCTTGATCGTTGTCGATGCATACTCGAAATGGATCGAATGCATCATATTGAATTCATGTACGACATCCACCACTGTGGAGAGTCTGCGCACGGTCTTTGCGATCCATGGCTTGCCGGACATCCTGGTTAGCGACAATGGCCCGTGTTTCACTAGCTATGAATTCCAGGAGTTTATGTCGGGCAATGGCATCAAACACGTCAGGGCAGCACCGTTCAAGCCGGCTTTCAATGGCCAGGCGGAACGTGTGGTTCAAATCATAAAACAGGGCATGCTCCGGATTCAAGGACCCTCCCTTCAGTACTGCCTATCGCGCCTCCTGCTGACCTATAGGTCCCGCCCGCATTCACTCACGGGAGTCCCGCCCGCGGAACTACTCATGAAACACATGCTTAAAATGCGGCTGTCCCTCATTCATCCAGCCTTGTCAGACATTGTTGAGGGCAAGCGCCAGTCCCAAGTCGAGTGCCATGATCGCAACTCAGTGGGGAGATGCATAGAAATTGATGATCCAGTATTCGTTCTCAATCACGCTTAGGGACCCAAGTGGCTTGAGGGCACTGTAATAGGCAAAGAGGGGAATAGGGGTCAGACTTAACAATGGACAGATATGCCGCAAACACCTGGACCAAGTAAAAAAAAAAGGTTCAGCATGGACACTTTGGAACCTGAGTAAGACCACGAGATGTCACCCACACCACTGCCAGTGGACAAGCAACAAGGACATTCAACAGCATGCACCGTCCCTGCGGCCAGCCCGGACGAGCCGGAATCACCACAGGCGACAGAGATGCATGCCAAGGCTCAACAACCAGAGCCCAAACTGCGGCGCTCCACGACCCAAAGACGTTGGGGGGGAGGTGATGTCATGTTTGTTAACTTCACATAACTGTAACCTTTATGTATCAACACTGTATACTGCATACACCTGAGAAATGCACACCTTGACCACAGGGGGTGAATTTGTGGGAGACACTCCTCACCTGGTCATCCAGTTCTACAAAGGGAGGTCCCACGCAGGGTCATCACTTCTTGGTCCTGGGAATAAAGGTTCAGGTCACGTAGTGACCTTGTCTGCAGTACATGCCTCGTGTGATTCTATTGTAAGGTGTAAGGACACCACAATTGGGAAGGGGTGTCAAACAGTGGGTAGGTGCAATGAGTTGGTTTGGAGTTAGTTCGAGCCAGATCTTGGGTTACTAATTGTCCGACACTGTGATAATGTTCTGATGGCACAGCTGTAGTAACGTTGTGAGAAGTGATAGAAACACCTTACCTTCTTTGAATTCCTGTCCTTGTGAACCAAAGACAGATTCTTTAGTTTGTTCGCACACTCTCTGTGTGACACCTGCAGTGAAAGAGGAACTGGAGTTAGGACCAGAACAATTCTACAGGACTGATGCTCTTCACCTACATCTCTCTCACTGACTGTACTGTCTCTCCATCTCTCTCTCTCTCTGCCTGTACTGTCTCTCCATCTCTCTGCCTGTACTGTCTCTCCATCTCTCTCTCGCTCACTGCCTGTACTGTCTCTCCATCTCTCTCTCTCTCTCACACTGCCTGTACTGTCTCTCCATCTCGCTGTCTCGGCTTCTATTGTCTCTCCATCTCTCTCGCTCTGCCTGTACTGTCTCTCCATCTCTCTGCCTGTACTGTCTCTCCATCTCGCGCTCTCTCACTGCCTGTATTGTCTCTCCATCTCACTCTCTCTGCCTGTACTGTCTCTCCATCTCTCTCTCACTGCCTGTACTGTCTCTCCATCTCTCTCTCTCTCTCTCACTGCCTGTACTATCTCTCCATCTCCCTCTCTCTCTCTCACTGCTTGTACTGTCTCTCCATCTCTCTCTCTCACTGCCTGTACTGTCTCTTCATCTCTCTCTCTCTCACTGCCTATACTGTCTCTCCATCTCTCTCACTACCTGTACTGTCTCTCCATCTCTCTCTCTCTCTCTCTCATTGCCTGTACTGTCTCTCCATCTCTCTCTCTCTCTCACTGCCTGTACTGTCTCTCCATCTCTCTCTCCCTCTCTCTCACTGCCTGTACTGTCTCTCCATCTCTCTCTCTCTCACTGCCTGTACTATCTCCCCATCTCTCTCTCTCTCTCACTGCCTGTACTGTCTCTCCATCTCTCTCTCTCACTACCTGTACTGTCTCTCCATCTCTCTCTCTCACTGTCTTTTCTGTCTCTCCATCTCTCTCTCTCACTCACTGCCTGTACTGTCTCTCTGTCTCCCTCTTTCTCACTGCCTATATTGTATCTCCATCTTTTTCTCTCTGTCACTGCCTGTACTGTCTCTCCATCTCGCTGTCTCGGCTTCTATTGTCTCTCCATCTCTCTCGCTCTGCCTGTACTGTTTCTCCATCTCTCTGCCTGTACTGTCTCTCCATCTCGCGCTCTCTGCCTGTACTGTCTCTCCATCTCTCTCTCTCTCTCACTGCCTGTACTGTCTCTCCATCTCGCTCTCTCTGCCTGTACTGTCTCTCCATCTCTCTCACTGCCTGTACTGTCTCTCCATCTCTCTCACTGCCTGTACTGTCTCTCCATCTCTCTCTCTCACTGCCTGTACTGTCTCTTCATCTCTCTCTTTCACTGCCTGTACTGTCTCTCCATCTCTCTCTCTCTCACTGCCTGTACTGTCTCTCCATCTCTCTCTCTCTCTGTACTGTCTCTCCATCTCTCTCTCTCTCTCTCACACTGCCTGTACTGTCTCTCCATCTCTGTCTCACTGCCTGTACTGTCTCTCCATCTCTCTCTCTCACTGCCTCTCCATCTCTCTCTCTCTCTTACTGCCTGTGCTGTCTCTCCATCTCTCTCTCTCACTGCCTGTACTGTCTCTCCATCTCTCTCTCTCACTGCCTCTCCATCTCTCTCTCTCTTACTGCCTGTACTGTCTCTCCATCTCTCTCTCTCACTGCCTGTACTGCCTCTCCATCTCCCTCTTTCTCTTTCTCACTGCCTGTACTGTCTCTCCATCTCTCTCTCTCTCTCTCTCTCTCTCTCTCTCACTGCCTGTACTATCTCTCAGTCTCCCTCGCTCTCTCTCACTGCCTGTACTGTCTCTCCATCACTCTCTCACTGCCTGTACTGTCTCTCCATCTCTCTCTCTCACTGCCTGTACTGTCTCATCATCTCTCTCTCTCTCACTGCCTATACTGTCTCTCCATCTCTCTCACTACCTGTACTGTCTCTCCATCTCTCTCTCTCACTGCCTGTACTGTCTCTCCATCTCTCTCTCTCTCTGCCTGTACTGTCTCTCCATCTCTCTCTCTCTCTCACTGCCTGTACTGTCTCTCCATCTCTCTCTCCCTCTCTCTCACTGCCTATATTGTATCTCCATCTTTTTCTCTCTCACTGCCTGTACTGTCTCTCCATCTCTCTCTCTCTCACTGCCTGTACTGTCTCTCCATCTCTCTCTCTCTCTGTACTGTCTCTCCATCTCTCTCTCTCTCTCTCACACTGCCTGTACTGTCTCTCCATCTCTGTCTCACTGCCTGTACTGTCTCTCCATCTCTCTCTCTCACTGCCTCTCCATCTCTCTCTCTCTCTTACTGCCTGTGCTGTCTCTCCATCTCTCTCTCTCACTGCCTGTACTGTCTCTCCATCTCTCTCTCTCACTGCCTCTCCATCTCTCTCTCTCTTACTGCCTGTACTGTCTCTCCATCTCTCTCTCTCACTGCCTGTACTGCCTCTCCATCTCCCTCTTTCTCTTTCTCACTGCCTGTACTGTCTCTCCATCTCTCTCTCTCTCTCTCTCTCTCTCACTGCCTGTACTATCTCTCAGTCTCCCTCGCTCTCTCTCACTGCCTGTACTGTCTCTCCATCACTCTCTCACTGCCTGTACTGTCTCTCCATCTCTCTCTCTCACTGCCTGTACTGTCTCATCATCTCTCTCTCTCTCACTGCCTATACTGTCTCTCCATCTCTCTCACTACCTGTACTGTCTCTCCATCTCTCTCTCTCACTGCCTGTACTGTCTCTCCATCTCTCTCTCTCTCTGCCTGTACTGTCTCTCCATCTCTCTCTCTCTCTCACTGCCTGTACTGTCTCTCCATCTCTCTCTCCCTCTCTCTCACTGCCTATATTGTATCTCCATCTTTTTCTCTCTCACTGCCTGTACTGTCTCCGTCTCTCTCGCGCTCATTGCCTGTAATGTCTCTCCGTCTTCCTCTTTCTTTCTCACTGCCTGTACTGTCTCTCCATCTCTCTCTCACTGCCTATACTGTCTCTCCATCTCTCTCACTACCTGTACTGTCTCTCCATCTCTCTCACTAACTGTACTGTCTCTCCATCTCTCTCTCTCTCACTGCCTATTCTGTCTCTCCATCTCTCTCTCTCTCTCACTGCCTGTACTGTCTCTCCATCTCTCTCTCCCTCTCTCTCACTGCCTGTACTGTCTCTCCATCTCTCTCTCACTGCCTGTACTGTCTCCCCATCTCTCTCTCTCTCACTGCCTGTACTGTCTCTCCATCTCTCTCTCTCACTGCCTTTTCTGTCTCTCCATCTCTCTCTCACTGCCTGTACTGTCTCTCTGTCTCCCTCTCTCTCACTGCCTATATTGTATCTCCATCTTTTTCTCTGTCACTGCCTGTACTGTCTCCGTCTCTCTCGCGCTCATTGCCTGTAATGTCTCTCCGTCTTCCTCTTTCTTTCTCACTGCCTGTACTGTCTCTCTATCTCTCTCTCACTGCCTGTACTGTCTCTCCATCTCTAAGGCCATAATTGCTAACTTGACCAAGATCGAAAGCCATCATGGGCCTGTGTACACAAGAGCTGCCTTGAGACAGCATGTAATGGTAGCTTCTCTACGTTGTATTCCCCGGAAAAGGGAGTACGCAAGCAATGCCAATTTTTAATAAATGTGAGAGACAAAGCCGGAAATTATTAGACCTGTTAGTCTAACAGCTGTTGTGGGGTTATTGGAATCTATAATTAAGAACAAAGTGTCTGAGCAGGTAGAAAATTTGATCTGATTAGAGAGAGCCAACATGGATTTGTAATGGGTAGGTCATGTCTAAAGAACCTCATTGAATGTTTTGAGGAAGTAACTAAAGTAGTAGACAGGGCAATGTCTATGGATGTAGTTTACATGAACTGCAGCAAGCATTCGATAAGGTTCCACATAAGATACTGTTGCTAAAATAAAAGCTCATTAGAGGCAAATAATCGACCTGCTTAGGAGATCGGTTAGGCAGTTGAAGACAGACAGTAGGGATAATGGGTATCTTGAATTGGAAAGAAGTAACGAGTGGTGTCCACAAGGATCTGTGCTATGGCCTCAACTATTCACTATATTTATTAATAAGAACATAAGAAATAGGAGGAGTTGGCCATACGACCCTGCTCCGCCATTTAATACGATCATGGCTGATCCAATCATGGACTCAGCTCTACTTCCCTGCCTGCTCCCCATAACCCCTCATCCCCTTTTCGTTTAAGAAACTGTCTATCTCTGTCTTAAATTTATTCAATGTCCCAGCTTCCACAGCTCTCTGAGGCAGCGAATTCCACAGATTTACAACCCTCTGAGAGAAGAAATTCCTCATCTCAGTTTTAAATGGGCGGCCCCTTATTCTAAGATTATGCCCCCTAGTTCTAGTCTCCCCCATCAGTGCAAACATCCTCTCTGCATCCACCTTGTCAAGCCCCCTCATAATCTTATACATTTCGATAAGATCACCTCTCAATCTTCTGAATTCCAATGAGTATAGGCCCAACCTACTCAACCTTTCCTCATAAGTCAACCCCCTCATCTCCGGAATCAACCTAGTGAACCTTCTCTGAACTGCCTCCAAAGCAAGTATATTCTTTCGTAAATATGGAAACCAAAACTGCACGCAGTATTCCAGGTGTGGCCTCACCAATACCCTGTATAACTGTAGCAAGACTTCCCTGCTTTTATACTTTATCCCCTTTGCAATAAAGGCCAAGGTTCCATTGCCTTCCTGATCACTTGCTGTACCTGCATACTAACCTTTTATGTTTCATGCACAAGTACCCCTAGGTCCCGCTGTACAGCAGCACTTCGCAATTTTTCTCCATTTAAATAACAACTTGCTCTTTGATTTTTTTCTGCCAAAGTGCACAATCACACTTTCCAACATTATACTCCATCTGCCAAAATTTTGCCCACTCACTTAGCCTGTCTATGTCCTTTTGCAGGTTTTTTGTGTCCTCCTCACACATTGCTTTTCCTCCCATCTTTGTATCGTCAGCAAACTTGGCTACGTTACACTCGGTCCCTTCATCCAAGTCATTAATATAGATTGTAAATAGTTGGGGTCCCAGCACTGATCCCTGCGGCACCCCACTAGTTACTGATTGCCAACCAGAGAATGAACCATTTATCCCGACTCTCTGGTTTCTGTTAGTTAGCCAATCCTCTATCCATGCTAATATATTACCCCCAACCCTGTGAACTTTTATCTTGTGCATAATGACATAGATGACACAATAGAGAGCCGTATATCCAAGTTTGCTGATGAAATCAATATTGGAGGTATAGTAAGTAGTGTAGAAAGAAACATAGAATTATAAAAGCGACATCGATAGATTAAGTGAGTGGGGAAAACTGTGACAGATAGATTTCAGTGGAGGCAAGTGTGAGGTCATCCATTTTGGACCAAAAAAACGATAAGATTAAGTATTTTTTAAATAGTGAAAAGCTAAAAGAGATTTAGATATCCATGTACACAGATCACTAAAATCTACTAATCAGGTACATAAATTCATCAAAAAGGCTGATGGAACATTCGGCTTTATAACTAGAGGGCTAGAATATAAAGCCCTGGTTAGCCCACACCTGGAGCACCGAGTACAGTTCTGGGCACCACATCTGAGGAAGGATATACTGGCCTTGGGAGGAGCACAGTGCAGATTCACCAGAATGTTACCCGGGCTCCAAGGGTTAGATTATCAGGAGAGACTACAGAAACTAGGCTTGCATTCATAGAAGGCTAAGGGATTATTTGATTGAGGTAGTAAGGATTTTGAAAGGAATTGATAGGTTAGATAGAGAGAAACTTCTTCCGCTGGTGGGAGAGTCCAGGAAAAGGCGACAAAACCTTAAAATTAGAGCCAGGCCATTCATGCAAAGGGTGATGATGTCCATCACCAAGAGTGTCTCGGTAGGACCACTACTGACCGAGCTGGCTGAGTCCTGAAGGATATAGCTGCCAGACTGGGCCTACGGCACGTAGAGAACCAACACGAGGGAAAAACCTACCTGACTTCGTCCTCACCAATCTACCTGTCGCAGATGCATCTTTCCATGAGAGCATTGGTAGCAGTGACCACCGCACAGTCCTTGTGGAGACGAAGACCTGTCTTCACACTGAGGACACCCTCCATCGTGTTGTGTGACACTACCACAGTGTTAAATGGGATAGATTCAGAACAGATCTAGCAGCTCAGAACTGGGCATCCATGAGACGCTGTGGGCCATCAGCAGCAGCAGCATTGTATTCCACCACAATCTGTAACCTCATGGCCCGGCATATCCCTCACTCTACCATTACCATCAAGCCCGGGGACCAACCCTGGTTCAATGAGGAGTGCAGAAGAGCATGCCAGGAGTAGCATCAGACATACCTAAAAATGAGGTGCCAACCTGGGGCAAGCTGCAACACAGGACTACATGTATGCTAAACAACGGAAGCAGCGTGCTATAGACAGAGCTAAGCAATCCCACAATCAACGGATCAGATCAAAGCTCTCTAATCCTGCCACATCCAGTCGTGAATGGTGGTGGACCATTAAACAACTAACGGGAGGAGGAGGATCCATGAATATCCCCATCCTCAAAAGACAAAAGACAAGGCTGAAACATTTACAACCATCTTCATGTCAGAAATGTCGAGTGGATGATCCATATCGGCCTCCTCCTGTGGTCCCAACCATCACAGAAGCCAGTCTTCAGCCAATTCGATTCACTCTACGTGATATCGGCTGAGCACACTTGATACAGCAAAGGCTATGGGCCTTGACAACATCCCGGCTGTCGTGCTGAAGACTTGTGTTCCAGAACTAGCCGCGCCTCTAGCCAAGCTAATCCGGTACAGCTACAACACTGGCATCTATCCCACAATGTGGAAAACTGCCCAGGTATGTCCTGTCCACAAAAAGCAGGACAAATCCAATCCGCCCAATTACTGCCCCATCAGTCTACTCTCCATCATCAACAAAGTGATGGAAGGTGTTGTCGACAGTGCTATCAAGCGGCACTTACTCACCAATAACCTGTTCACCGATGCTCAGTTTGGGTTCCGCCAGGACCACTCGGCTCCAGAACTCATTACAGCCTTAGTCCAAACATGGACAAAAGAGCTGAATTCCAGAGGTGCGATGAGAGTGACTGCCCTCGACATCAAGGCAGCATTTGACCGAGTGTGGCATCAAGGAGCCATAGTAAAACTGAAGTCAATGTGAATCAGGGGGAAAACTCTCCACTGGCTGGAGTCATACCTAGCACAAAGGAAGATGGTTGTGGTTGTTGGAGGTCAATCATTACAGCCCCAGGACATCGCTGCAGGAGTTTCTCAGGGTAGTGGCCTGGGCCCAACCATCTTCAGCTGCTTCATCAATGACCTTTCCTCCATCATAAGGTGAGAAGTGGGGATGTTCGTTTGATTGCAGTGTTCAGTTCCATTCGCAACTCTTCAGATAATGAAGCAGTCCATGCCTGCATGCTACAAGACCTGGACAACATTCAGGCTTGGGCTGATAAGTGCCAGGCAATGACAATGACTATCTCCAATATGCGAGTCTAACCACCGCCCCTTGATATTCAACAGCATTACCATCGCCAAATCCCCCACCATCAACATCCTGGGGATCACCATTGACCAGAAACTTAACTGGACCAGCCACATAAATAGTGTGGCAACAAGAGCAGGTCAGAGGCTGGGTATTCTGCGGCAAGTGTCTCACCTCCTGACTCCCCAAAGCCTTTCCACCATCTACAAGGAACAAGTCAGGAATGTGATGGAATACTGTTCACTTGCCTGGATGAGTGCAGCTCCAACAACACTCAAGAAGCTCAACACCATCCAGGACAAAGCAGCCCGCTTGATTGGCAGCCCATCCACCACCTTCGGGATAAACGGGTCCTTTTCAGAATGGCAGGCAGTGACTAGTGGGGTGCCGCAGGGCTCAGTGCTGGGACCCCAGCTATTTACAATATACATTAATGATTTAGATGAAGGAATTGAATGTAATATCTCCAAGTTTGCAGATGACACTAAGCTAGGTGGTGGTGTGAGCTGTGAGGAGGACACTAAGAGGCTTCAGGGTGACTTGCACAGGTTAGGTGAGTGGGCAAATGCATGGCAGATGCAGTATAATGTGGATAAATGTGAGGTTATCCACTTTTGGGGCAAAAACACGAAGGCAGATTATCTGAATGGCAGCAGATTAGGAAAAGGGGAGGTGCAACGAGACATGGGTGTCATGGTACATCAGTCATTGAAAGTTGGCATGCAGGTACAGCAGGCGGTGAAGAAGGCACATAATATGTTGGCCTTCATAGCTAGGGGATTTGAGTATAGGAGCAGGGAAGTCTTACTGCAGTTGCACAGGGCCTTGGTGAGGCCTCACCTGGAATAGTGTGTTCAGTTTTGGTCTCCTAATCTGAGGAAGGTCATTCTTGCTATTGAGGGAGTGCAGCGAAGGTTCACCAGACTGGTTCCTGGGATGGCAGGACTGACATATGAGGAGAGGCTGGATTGACTGGGCCTGTATTCACTGGAGTTTAGAAGGATGAGAGGGGATCTCATAGAAACATATAAAATTCTGACGGGACTGGACAGGTTAGATGCAGGAAGAATGTTCCCGACGTTGGGGAAGTCCAGAACCAGGGGACGTAGTCTAAGGATAAGGGATAAGCCATTTAGGACTGAGATAAGGAGAAACTTCTTCACTCAAAGTTGTTAACCTGTGGAATTCCCTACCGCAGAGAGTTGTTGATGCCAGTTCATTGGATATATTCGAGAGGGAGTTAGATATGGCCCTTACGGCTAAAGGGATCGAGGGGTATGGACAGAAAGCAGGAAAGGGGTATTGAGGTGAATGATCAGCCATGATCTTATTGAATGGTGGTGCAGGCTCGAAGGGCCGAATGGCCTCCTCCTGCATCTATTTTCTATGTTTCTATGTTTAAGCATTCACTCCCTCCACCACCGGCGCACTGTGGCTGCAGTGTGTACCATCTACAAGATGCACTGCAGCAACTCGCCAAGGCTTCTTTGATAACACCTCCCAAACCCGCGACCTCTACCACCTAGAAGGACAAGGGCAGCAGGCGCATGGAACATCACCACTTCCAAGTTCCCCTCCAAGTTACACACCATCATGACCTGGAAATATATCGTCGCTGGGTCACAATCCTGGAATTCCCTCCCTAACAGCACTGTGGGAGCACCTTCACCATAAGGACTGCAGCGGTTCAAGAAGGCGGCTCACCACCACCTTCTCAAGGGGCAATTAGGGATGGGCAATAAATGCCGGCCTTGCCAGTGAGGCCCACATCCCAGGAACAAATAAAAAAAAGTGTGGAACTCTTTCCCACAAAAAGCAGTAGATGCTAGCTCAATGAATAATGTTAATTGTGAGATGGATAGATTTTTGCTAGCCGAGGCAATAAAAGGATATGGAGCAAAGGCAGATGAATGGAGTTAAGATACAGATCAGCCATGATCTTACTGAATGGCAGAACAAGCTTGAGGGTCATAATGGCCTCTTGTTCCTATGTTCTGATCTATAAAATTCGTGTCTAAATGAGAATAAAATTAGAAATTCATATTAAAGTCTAGGTTGATTCATGACTTTTCAAGCCCAATAAACAAACCCTACATAGATAGCTAATGTTTTTTTATTGACGGTCCTGGGTCTCGTTTAACCAAAAATTGGGCAGAAAAGGGTGCACTCCAGATGGTAGAGTGCGTGAGGTCTATTTATGGGAGTGGCTTATGACACTGAAGCAGCAATATCTAAGACAAAAATCTGAAGATGGTGCCACTCATTAACTAGCAAAGTCAGGAGTAAACCATCAGTTTCCAACCTTCGAATGCATGCTCAGTTTTCCACACACTGTCAATCTATACCAGTATCACTATGCGCCAGTCTGCCAATCTTGCTTTGAATGGATAGCAGAGGCTCAGCTAACCATAAATCCGTAGCTCTGGAGAGAACCTTTTCCTATGTTAAGCCTGAAGTTGCCACAAACCCCAACATGTGGCACCTAGGAGGTCTGGCTAATTTCCAGCTGCGTTGTTGGCAACAAATTAAGTGTATTCAAAAAGGATTTTGACGAGTTCCTGGTAGCAAACATAATGACATATAGAGGGTAGGTTGGTAGAGAGCCACCATGGCCTCCTGGGGATTATTTGGTCGCCTTTGGGCGACAATTCGATGTTTTAAGACTGAAATTAATATATAATAATGGGTAAAGGCAGGAAAATGGAGGTGACAAATCAGCCATGATGTGACTGAATGGCAGAACAGGCTTGAGGAGCTGAATGGGCTGGCGGGGGGGGGGGGGGGGGAGGGAGGGTGGAGGGGGGGTGACGGGGTAAGGCAGTTTCACTGAATGGGTTCGGGGGGGGGGTAGGGGTGGAGGGGGGGGGGGTAAGACAGTTTCACTGAATGGGTTGGGGGTGGGGGGAGGGGGGGTGACGGTGTAAGGCAGTTTCACTGAATGGGTTGGGGGTGGGGGGAGGGGGGGTGACGGTGTAAGGCAGTTTCACTGAATGGGTTGGGGGAGGGTGGAGGGGGGGGTGACGGTGTAAGGCAGTTTCACTGAATGGGTTGGGGGGAGGGGGGGTGACGGTGTAAGGCAGTTTCACTGAATGGGTTGGGGGAGGGTGGAGGGGGGGGTGACGGTGTAAGGCAGTTTCACTGAATGGGTTGGGGGTGGGGGGGGGGGTGACGGTGTAAGGCAGTTTCACTGAATGGGTTGGGGGAGGGTGGAGGGGGGGGTGACGGTGTAAGGCAGTTTCACTGAATGGGTTGGTGGGGGGGGTGGGGTGACGGGGTAAGGCAGTTTCACTGAATGGGTTGGGGGGGGGGGGGTGATGGGGTAAGGCAGTTTCACTGAATGGGTTGGGGGGGGGGGGGTGACGGTGTAAGGCAGTTTCACTGGGACAGTAGGACAGTGCAAGGCGGGCAAAGCTGGTTTGCTCCTGTCCAATTCTGTACATACATAATACAAATGAGTTGGAATCTAAAGTAGTATCTCACATCAACTCACCTCTTCAAAATGTGCTTTATCAATCGTGCTTAAATTGTAAGACTGTGCTTTAGTCTGGCTCCTCCTCACTTTGTTAGGTGAACAATTCCTTTTTTTACAGCTCCTGGAAATCGAGAGCAAGTAGAGTCAGTGTGGCTGACAGAAACAAGGACAAAGTACAGGCAGTGTGAGTGAGAGAGACAGTACAGGCATGGAGACATAGTACAGGCAGTGACAGAGAGATGGAGAGACAATACAGGCAGTGACAGAGAGATGGAGAGATAGTACAGGCGGTGAGAGAGAGATGGAGAGACAATTCAGACAGTGTGAGTGAGAGAAACAGTACAGGCAGTGTGTGAGAGAGACAGTACAGGCCGTGTGTGAGAGAGGCAGTACAGGCCGTGTGTGAGAGAGGCAGTACAGGCCGTGTGTGAGAGAGGCAGTACAGGCCGTGTGTGAGAGAGGCAGTACAGGCCGTGTGTGAGAGAGGCAGTACAGACCGTGTGTGAGAGAGGCAGTACAGGCCGTGTGTGAGAGAAACAGTACAGGCCGTGTGTGAGAGAGGCAGTACAGGCCGTGTGTGAGAGAGGCAGTACAGACCGTGTGTGAGAGAGGCAGTACAGGTCGTGTGTGAGAGAGGCAGTACAGGCCGTGTGTGAGAGAGGCAGTACAGGCCGTGTGTGAGAGAAACAGTACAGGCCGTGTGTGAGAGAGGCAGTACAGGCCGTGTGTGAGAGAGGCAGTACAGGCCGTGTGTGAGAGAGGCAGTACAGGCCGTGTGTGAGAGAGGCAGTACAGGCCGTGTGTGAGAGAGGTAGTACAGGCCGTGTGTGAGAGAGGCAGTACAAGCAGTGTGTAAGAGACAGACAGTACAGGCCGTGTGTGAGAGAGGCAGTACAGGCCGTGTGTGAGAGAGGCAGTACAGACCGTGTGTGAGAGAGGCAGTACAGGCCGTGTGTGAGAGAGGCAGTACAGGCCGTGTGTGAGAGAGGCAGTACAGGCCGTGTGTGAGAGAAACAGTACAGGCCGTGTGTGAGAGAAACAGTACAGGCCGTGTGTGAGAGAGGCAGTACAGGCCGTGTGTGAGAGAGGCAGTACAGGCCGTGTGTGAGAGAGGCAGTACAGGCCGTGTGTGAGAGAGGCAGTACAGGCCGTGTGTGAGAGAGGTAGTACAGGCCGTGTGTGAGAGAGGCAGTACAAGCAGTGTGTGAGAGACAGACAGTACAGGCCGTGTGTGAGAGAGGCAGTACAGGCCGTGTGTGAGAGAGGCAGTACAGACCGTGTGTGAGAGAGGCAGTACAGGCCGTGTGTGAGAGAGGCAGTACAGGCCGTGTGTGAGAGAGGCAGTACAGGCCGTGTGTGAGAGAGGCAGTACAGGCCGTGTGTGAGAGAGGCAGTACAGGCCGTGTGTGAGAGAGGCAGTACAGGCCGTGTGTGAGAGAGGTAGTGCAGGCCGTGTGTGAGAGAGGCAGTACAGGCCGTGTGAGAGAGAGGCAGTACAAGCAGTGTGTGAGAGACAGACAGTACAGGCCGTGTATGAAAGAGAGACAGACAGTACAGGCAGTGTGTGAGAGAGGCAGTACAGGCAGGGTGAGAAATGGCGAGACAGTACAGGCAGTGTGCGCAAGATGGAGAGACAGTACAGGCAGTGAGAGAGAGATGGAGAGACAGTAACAGGCAGTGTGTGAGAGAGACAGACAGTACAGGCAGTGTGTGAGAGAGAGAGACAGACAGTGCAAGCAGTGTGAGAGACAGAGACACAATACAGACAGTACAGTCACTGGGTGAGAGATGGCGATCTCCTCAATGAATCTGAGCTGTGTTTAAATTGCGGAGTGTGCATGAGAGAACTGTGATCATGGAGACAGCGATGGATGACACCGTGACCTGCCCAGGCTTCTGTTCCATCAGCCTGGTAGATACATGAACACCGAGGTATCTGCATTCACTTTCTGACTAGGCTGTCAATACCCAGGCTGCTGAGGGTAGCCTTTCTCTCCCAGGAACCATCACGGAAGAATGATATCTCGTTGAAATGACCCAGGCAAAGAGGGTTGCTGTGATATAAAAGGAGTGTGAATGCAGCCTGAGCAGTGTGCTCTATTCCACATGGCTCTGTGTTACTGGCCACTGAGCATCTGAACATGGGAGTTGTAATGTATGCACGTGTGAGTATGCTCACGGGTTTGAGTTGGGAGTGGCTTAGCCAGTCATGTGATGTTCACAAGACTCAATAAAACCCCAGCCAGTTGGGTTCGGGGGATCCACGATGAGGCAGGTGGTTGTGAGCCCAGTGGATGAACTGGTAATGTTTAGTGTGATTGTTAAACCTTTTGCTAATAAACCAACTCGTTCTTAATAGCAATGTGTTGCCATGAATTCTTAAGCAAAGGACCCATGAAGCAAATACATTACAGGAGTGGAAGCTGTGGTGAGTGCTGAGCATCATGGCATTGTGCCCAGAGGCCTGGATGGCCTCATGCTGACATTTACTTTGACGAGTTTGGTGATGTGGAAGAATTCTCTGGTTCTGTTTCTTGCCCCGAAAGTGGAAATGGTGTTTTCTCTGGCGATAAGCTCCAAGCATTTTGACACTGCTGACTGGCCTACCCCACACCGGTCGGGAGGGACCCCAAAGCACAGATGTTGAGGGCAGCTGTGGATGTTACTGGTGGCCCCCATCAAGGCCCCAGACACAATGGCATTGGTTGAGATTGGCTGCTGGTCCACTCCACCACTGGCCTCCCTACCAGTAAACCTCAGCCAGCGAAGGCAGTCCTTTCCCGACAGGCCCAGTTAGCTGAGCTGGGTCTGTAGGCATATCTTTGTGGGGAATGGTGGGTGCATGCAGACCTGTGTTGCACAGGAACCTCCCAAGTATCTCTTCAGTCATCCTCCAGACAAAACTGAGGTGTGAGGAGCGCTGAATGTTAGACCCATTTTCATGACTGTGGCCGCAGCAATCAAATTCAAACAATGAACCTTTAAGAAAGCGCAGAGTGTGAGTTATATGGGGCGGCGGGGGGACGACACACAGTGCGATCAGCTGTTTGCATTGTGAAGTTACATTAAAGTTCATTAGCATCATACGGGTTATGGTGCTCTTCATCAATTACAAGCGAGCAATGTCCGCCCGAATAAAAGGTCCCCCCAGAAAATCACACAATCCGTAACCTGAGCTGGTTTCAGGCCAACGTGTCACCCTGCCATTTCCTGATATCTCCCTACCCAGATCCCATTAGCCAGGAAATGTATCGGAGTCTCCTAGTCTAATTCTCTTGTGCTGCCGTCGGTGCAGTGTGACTGGAGTTTACACAAACTCTTACCCGCTTCCATTCCCGGGCATTGATCCTTTCTTGACCACAATTGGTTTGCTGCTCATGTTCTGGAGTCTGCTGGCTTCCCAGGTGTCAGCGGTCAGGGTCATATACACCCGGTGCGGTAATCGGTCCGGACCCATTGCATTGCACGCTGCGAAAAACACAAACACAGCATACGGAAAGAGTCAACAGCCAGAAATCAGAGGGCCTTACAACCCAGCGTCATGGGCCTCACCCACATCATCTACAGAGCTTCTCAACAGGAATGCTGGGAGGGTCAATGTCCAGTGCATCTCTTGTCGATCCCCCACTCCCTTCACCCCACCACC
Organism: Pristiophorus japonicus; assembly: GCF_044704955.1. Classification (NCBI taxonomy): domain Eukaryota; kingdom Metazoa; phylum Chordata; class Chondrichthyes; family Pristiophoridae; genus Pristiophorus; species Pristiophorus japonicus. The sequence continues at coordinate 124,050,884 of NC_091988.1, read as the reverse complement.
GACAATCTTCAGCTGTCCAGGCACTGAGCTCCCTGCCTCTCTACCCCCTGCTCCTCCTTTAGATTCTTAGTGTCAGCTGTGGCTCAGCTGCCTCAGAGTCAGAAAGTTGTGGGTTCAAGTCCCACTCCAGAGACTTGAGCACTTAAATCTAGGCTGACACTCCAGTGCAGTGCTGAGGGAGCGCTGCACTGTCAGAGATGTCGTCTTTTGGGTGAGACATTAAACCGAGGCCCCGTCTGCACTCTCAGATGGATGTAAAAGATCCCATGGCACTATTTCGAAGCAGAGCAGGGGAGTTCTCCCTGGTGTCCTGGCCAATATTAATCCCTCAATCAACATCACTAAAACAGATTATCTGGTCATTATCACATTGCTGTTTGTGGGAGCTTGCTGTGCACAAATTGGCTGCCACGTTTCCTACATTACAACAGTGACTACACTTCAAAAGTACTTCATTGGCTGTAAAGTGCTTTGGGATGTATGGTGGTCATGAAGGACGCTGTATAAATGCAAATCTTTCTTTTTTTTCTAAAACCTACCTCTTTAAATCAAGCTTTTGGTCATTTGCCCTAGTATCTGCTTATGAGGCTCAGTGTCAAACTTTGACTGATAACACTCCTGTGAAGTGCCTTGGAACATTTGGCTACGTTAAAGGAGCTGTATAAATGCAGTTGTTGTTGTCGTGCCTTTTTATCACTTTCTCCTTTTGGGACTTCAGGTGACAGCTATAGCTACTCAAAAACTAAAGCTACCGTTTACAACACCTAATGGTACTGCAGCTTTCCAATCACTGCCAGATCTCGATGTTAGCCATGTAATGCACGCTATCAGTTGCCTTATAATTCTGCAGCAGCAAAATCATCAGCTTTTATTGCTCAGACAGCTGCCGATCAGTGTCACCAGGCACAACTTGATTACTCTTCATGCACGTCCCAGTGTGTTTCCTGCAGCAAATGTCAATCTGATTTTGTTCATAGAATCATAGCAACTTACAGCACAGAAGGAGGCCATTCAGCCCGCCGTGCCTGTGCTGGCTCTGTCCCACATCCCTGCCCTCTGTCAGTAACCCCGTAGGTTCCTCATCCTCCAGCATCTCTCCAACTCCCTTTTAAATTTATTGCTGGAATCAGCTTCCACCACCTTTTCAGGGAGAGCGTTCCAGATCCCGATAACTCTGAGTGAAATCATTTCTCCTAATCTCCTCTCGAGATCTTTTGGCAATGATTTTTTAATCTATGACCTCTGGTTATTGACCCACTTGTCATAGAGAATTGTTTCTCTGTCCACTCTATCAAATCCTCTCATCACCATGAAACCCACTAGGTCATCTCTTAACCTTCTCTGTTCCAAGGAGAACAGCCCTAACTTTCCCAACCTCTCCTCATAACCGAACTTCCTCATCCCTGCCACTATCCCAGTACACCTGTGTACCCTTTCTAAGGCCGTTACATCTTTCCCAGAATTGTCCACAATACTCCAGCTGAGGCCTAACTAGAGTTTTATAAAATTATAGCATGATCTCGGTGTTAATTAATGGATTGAGAACTGGTTGTCAGACAGGAAGCAAAGAGTAGGAGTAAATGGATACTTTTCAGAATGGCAGGCAGTGACTAGTGGGGTACCGCAAGGTTCTGTGCTGGGGCCCCAGCTGTTTACATTGTACATTAATGAATTAGACGAGGGGATTAAATGTAGTATCTCCAAATTTGCAGATGACACTAAGTTGGGTGGCAGTGTGAGCTGCGAGGAGGATGCTATGAGGCTGCAGAGTGACTTGGATAGGTTAGCTGAGTGGGCAAATGCATGGCAGATGAAGTATGAAGTATAATGTGGATAAATGTGAGGTTATCCACTTTGGTGGTAAAAACAGAGAGACAGACTATTATCTGAATGGTGACAGATTAGGAAAAGGGGAGGTGCAACGAGACCTGGGTGTCATGGTACATCAGTCATTGAAGGTTGGCATGCAGGTACAGCAGGCGTAAGAAAGCAAATGGCATGTTGGCCTTCATAGCGAGGGGATTTGAGTACAGGGGCAGGGAGGTGTTGCTACAGTTGTACAGGGCCTTGGTGAGGCCACACCTGGAGTATTATGTACAGTTTTGGTCTCCTAACTTGAGGAAGGACATTCTTGCTATTGAGGGAGTGCAGCGAAGATTCACCAGACTGGTTCCCGGGATGGCGGGACTGACCTATCAAGAAAGACTGGATGAACTGGGCTTGTATTCACTGGAGTTCAGAAGAATGAGAGGGGACCTCATAGAAACGTTTAAAATTCTGATGGGTTGAGACAGGTTAGATGCAGGAAGAATGTTCCCAATGTTGGGGAAGTCCAGAACCAGGGGTCACAGTCTAAGGATAAGGGGTAAGCCATTTAGGACCGAGATGAGGAGAAACTTCTTCACCCAGAGAGTGGTGAACCTGTGGAATTCTCTACCACAGAAAGTAGTTGAGGCCAATTCACTAAATATATTCAAAAGGGAGTTAGATGAAGTCCTTACTACTCGGGGGATCAAGGGGTATGGCGAGAAAGCAGGAATGGGGTACTGAAGTTGCATGTTCAGCCATGAACTCATTGAATGGCGGTGCAGGCTAGAAGGGCTGTATGGCCTACTCCTGCACCTATTTTCTATGTTTCTATGAATAGTGAACCTCAAATATTCTCATGTTAAATAGAGGGAGGAGGACAAGGAACATATATCACACAGTAAATCCAGATTATACGATGAAGTATAATGTGGGACAATGTGAGGTTATCCACTTTGATAGGAAAAATAAAAAAGCAAATTATTATTTAAATGGGGAGAGATTACAAAATACTGTGGTACAGAGGGACCTGGGGATCCTTGTACATGAAACACAAAAACTGAGCATGCAGGTACAGCAAGTAATCAGGGAGGCAAATGGAACGTTGGCCTTTATTGCAAGGGGGATAGAGTATAAAAGCAGAGGAGTCCTGCTACAACTGCACAGGGCGTTGGTGAGGCCACACCTGGAGTACTGCGTACAGTTTTGGTCTCCGTATTTAAAGAGGGATATACTTGCACTGGAGGCACTTCAGAGAAGGTTCATGAGGTTGATTCTTGAGATGAAGGGGCTGTCTTATGAAGAAAGGTTGAGCAGGTTGGGTCTATACTCATTGGAGTTTAGAAGACTTAGAGGTGATCTTATTAAAACGTGCAAGATTCTGAGGGGGTCTTGATAGGGTGGATGCAGAGAGGATGTTTCCCCTCGTGGGGGAATCTAGAACTAGGGGGCATCATTTCAGAATATGGGATTGTCCAACTGAAATGAGAAAGAATTTATTCTCTCAAGAGGGTCGCGAATCTTTTGAATTGTCTGCCTCAGAGAGATGTGGAGGCAGGGTCATTGAAGGTACAGATTTTTGAAAGATAAGGGAGTCAAGGGTTATAGGGAGCGGCAGGGAAGTGGAGCCAAGTCCATGATCAGATCAGCCATAATCTTATTAAATGGCAGAGCAGGCTCGAGGGGCCAACTAGCCTACTCTTGCTCCTATGTTTTATGTTCTTATTAATGGTGTGCATTGCGCATTAAATCTGTATTAATAGCATATATCATGCAATTAATTTATATTAATGGTATCTATCCCACAGCTAATCTATATTGATGGTATACATCACAAATTCAATCTATATTATTGGTATATATCACAAAGTAATATTAATGGTATAATCATTTTTTTAATTATTCATTCACAGGCATTGCTGGCAAGGCCGGCATTTATTGCCCATCCCTAATTGCCCCTCGAGAAGGTGGTGGTGAGCCGCCTTCTTGAACCGCTGCAGTCCATGTGGTGAAGTTGCTCCCACAGTGCTGTTAGGGAGGAAGTTCCAGGATTTTGACCCAGCGACGATCAACCCAGCAATGGTGATATACTTCCAAGTCAGGATGGTGTGTGAGTTAGAGGGGAATGTGGAGGTCGTGGTGATCCCATGTGCCTGCCGCCCTTGTCCTTCTTGGCGAGTTGCTGCAGTGCATCTTGTAGATGGTACACACTGCAGCCACGGTGCGCCGGTGGTGGAGGGAGTGAATGTTGAAGGTGGTGGATGGGATGCCAATCAAGCGGGCTGCTTTGTCCTGGATGGTGTCGAGCTTCTTGAGTGTTGCTGGAGCGGCACTCATCCAGGCAAGTGGAGAGTGTTATGTATGGAGAGTCAGTCAGACTGAACACTGTGAGCTCAAAGTAAAGTGTGACCTTAGTCTTTTATTGCAGGTCTCTAGAGTGCCTCTCCAACCTGTGAGCCTCCTTAAATACCTGTGCTCCCAAGGGATTATGGGATCCCTTGGGACTCCGGGGGATGAGCCCTCTGGTCCCCCCAATAGTGTAACTACTTACAATGTGAGTCGATCTGGGGCCCTTCTTGCCCTGGTTGATCGACTCGGTGTGAAAGCTGGTGTTGTTGAATCATTTGTTGGGCCCTCGCTGGGCTGCTATGCAGCTGGCCTTGCTGGGCTGCCTCGTGTGTTGGGCCCTGCTGGGCTGCTGTGGATGATGGGTTCTGCTTCATGGTCAACCTTGGTGCCAGTTGCCACTGGTGTGTGTGTTGGGGGAACAAAAAAGGTAGGATCCAAGGTGGGTTGCTCAGGATAGTCCGTGAATCTGAGGTCGATTTGGTCTAAGTGTGACCCGAAACACCCTGCTCCCCTCTTTGGCCACGACAGTGCCGGGAAGCCACTTGGGACCTTGTCCATAATTTAATACAAATACAGGATCATTGATTCCAATCTCATGTGAAACATTTGCACTATCATGGTATGCACTTTGTTGAAGCCGCCTGCTCTCTACCAGTTCATGTAGATCAGGGTGAACTAACGAAAGCCTTGTCTTAAGAGCTCTTTTCATGAGCAGTTCAGCAGGTGGGATCCCAGTGAGTGAGTGTGGTAACTAAGCAGGAGTCGGGATAGGCGAGTTTGCAGTGAGCCTTCAGTTACCCTCTTCAAGCCTTGCTTGATGGTTTGCACTGCTCTCTCTGCCGGACGCTGGTTTAAACGGGGCAGATGTGACATGTTTGATCCCGTTACGGGTCATGAATTCTTTGAACTCAACACTGGTAAAACATAGCCCGTTGTCGCTCACCAGGACATCGGGTAAGCCGTGAGTGGCAAACATGGCCCACAGGCTCTCAGTGGTGGCAGCGGACGTGCTAGCCGACATTATCTCACATTCAATCCACTTGGAGTACGTGTCTACAACCACAAGGAACATTTTACCTAAGAATGGGACTGCATAGTTGACGTATACCCTAGACCACGGTTTGGAGGGCCAAGACCAGGTTGGTGAGCCCTATAAAGGCCCAGCGGGAGGTCGAGAGGCGGCGGCAGTCGGTGAGAGCCGGGAGCAGTGTTGGTGAGGCCTGTAAAAGGCCCAGCGGGAGGTCGAGAGGCGGCGGCACTCGGCGAGAGCCAGGAGCAGTGTTGGTGAGGCCTATAAAGGCCCAGCTTGTGCAGCTTCAGCGGGGAGAGAAAGCAAAAAAGTAGAAAGAAATCAAAAGGTGACGTTACAGCCAAAGGGGTAAGTGATTGGCTGGTCATTGGTAAGTAGCTTTTCTTTTTCTTCTTATATCAGTAAGAAACCTGTTAACATTGTTGTCGCCAAATTAAGTGTATCTAACGGTTAAGTCATGGCAGGAGAGCTCGGTCACGTGTCACGTGATATGCTCCTTCTGTACCATGTGGGAACTCAGGGACACTTCCGGTGTTCCTGACGACAACATCTGCGGGAAGTGTATCCGCCTCCAGCTCCTGACGGACCGCGTTGCAAAATTGGAGCTGAAGGTGGATTCACTCTGGTGCATCCACGATGCTGAGAATGATGTGATTAGCACGTGTAGCGAATTGGTCTTATCGCAGGTAAAGGGTCCACAGCCAGATAGGGAATGGAAGACCAACAGGAAGAGCAGTGCAAGGAAGTTAGTGCAGGGGTCCCCTGCGGTCATCCCCCTGCAAAACAGATACATCGCTTTGGGTACTGTTGAGGGGGATGACTCATCAGGGGAGGGCAGCAGCAGCCAAGTTCATGGCACCGTGGCTGGCTCTGCTGCACAGGAGGGTAGGAAAAATGGGAGAGCGACGGTGATAGGGGATTCAATTGTAAGGGGAATAGATAGGCGTTTCTGCAGCCGCAACCGAGACTCCAGGATGGTATGTTGCCTCCCTGGTGCAAGGGTCAAGGATGTCTCGGAGCAGGTGCAGGACATTCTGAAAAGGGAGGGTGAACAGCCAGTTGTCGTGGTGCACATTGGTACCAACGATATAGGTAAAAAACGGGATGAGGTCCTACGAGACGAATTTAAGGAGCTAGGAGCTAAATTAAAAAGTAGGACCTCAAAAGTAGTAATCTCGGGATTGCTACCAGTGCCACGTGCTAGTCAGAGTAGGAATCGCAGGATAGCTCAGATAAATACGTGGCTTGAGCAGTGGTGCAGCAGGGAGGGATTCAAATTCCTGGGGCATTGGAACCGGTTCTGGGGGAGGTGGGACCAGTACAAACCGGACGGTCTGCACCTAGGCAGGGCCGAAACCAATGTCCTAGGAGGAGAGTTTGCTAGTGCTGTTGGGGAGGAGTTAAACTAATATGGCAGGGGAATGGGAACCGATTCAGGGAGACAGAGGGAAACAAAATGGAGACAGAAGCAAAAGACAGAAAGGAGATGAGTAAAAGTGGAGGGCAGAGAAACCCAAGGCAAAAAACAAAAAGGGCCGCTTTGCAGCAAAATTCTAAAGGGTCAAAGTGTGTTAAAAAGGCAAGCCTGAAGGCGCTGTGCCTCAATGCGAGGAGTATTCGGAATAAGGTGGACGAATTAACTGTGCAGATAGCAGTTAACGGATACGATGTGGTTGGCATCTCGGAGACATGGCTCCAGGGTGACCAAGGCTGGGAACTCAACATCTAAGGGTATTCAACATTTAGGAAGGATAGACAGAAGGAGGCAGGGTGGCGTTGCTGGTTAAAGAGGAAATTAATGAAATTGTAAGGAAAGATGTGGAATCGGTATGGGTGGAGCTACGGAATACCAAAGGGCAGAAAACGCTAATGGGAGTTGTGTAGAGACCTCCAAACAGTAGTAATGATGTTGGGGAGGGCATCAAACAGGAAATTAGGGATGCATGCAATAAAGGTGCAGCAGTTATCATGGGTGACTTTAATATGCATATAGATTGTGCTAACCAAACTGGAAACAATACGGTGGAGGAAGATTTCCTGGAGTGCATAAGGGATGGTTTTCTAGACCAATATGTCGAGGAACCAACTTGGGGGGAGGCTATCTTAGACTGGGTGTTGTGTAATGAGAGAGGATTAATTAGCAATCTTGTTGTGCGAGGCCCCTTGGGGAAGAGTGACCATAATATGGTGGAATTCTACATTGTGATGGAGAATGAAACAGTTAATTCAGAGACCATGGTCCTGAACTTAAAGAAGGGTAACTTTGAAGGTATGAGGCATGAATTGGCTTGGATAGATTGGCGAATGAAACTTTAGGGATTGACAGTGGATGGGCAATGGCAGACATTTAGAGACTGCATGGATGAACTACAACAATTGTACATCCCTGTCTGGCGTAAAAATAAAAAAGGGAAGGTGGCTCAACCGTGGCTATCAAGGGAAATCAGGGATAGTATTAAAGCCAAGGAAGTGGCATACAAATTGGCTAGAAATAGCAGCGAACCCAGGGACTGGGAGAAATTTAGAACTCAGCAGAGGAGGACAAAGGGTTTGATTAGGGCAGGGAAAATAGAGTACGAGAGGAAGCTTGCAGGGAACATTAAAATGGACTGCAAAAGCTTCTATAGATATGTAAAGAGAAAAAGGTTAGTAAAGACAAACGTAGGTCCCCTGCAGTCAGAATCAGGGGAAGTCATAACTGGGAACAAAGAAATGGCAGACCAATTGAACAAGTTCTTTGGTTCGGTATTCATTAAGGAGGACACAAACAACCTCCTGGATATAAAAGGGGTAAGAGGGTCTAGTAAGAAGGAGGAACTGAGGGAAATCCTTATTGGTCGGGAAATTGTGTTGGAGAAATTGATGGGATTGAAGGCCGATAAATCCCCAGGGCCTGATGGTCTGCATCCCAGAGTACTTAAGGAGGTGGCCTTGGAAATAGCGGATGCATTGACAGTCATTTTCCAACATTCCATAGACTCTGGATCAATTCCTATGGAGTGGAGGGTAGCCAATGTAACCCCACTTTTTAAAAAAGGAGAGAAAACAGGGAATTATAGACGGGTCAGCCTGACATCGGTCGTGGGTAAAATGATGGAATCAATTATTAAGGATGTCATAGCAGCGCATTTGGAAAGAGGTTATATGATAGGTGCAAGTCAGCATGGATTTGTGAATGGGAAATAATGCTTGACAAATCTTCTGGAATTTTTTGAGAATATTTCCAGTAGAGTGGACAAGGGAGAACCAGTTGATGTGGTGTATTTGAACTTTCAGAAGGCTTTCGACAAGGTCCCACACAAGAGATTAATGTGCAAAGTTAAAGCACATGGGATTGGGGGGTAGTGTGCTGACGTGGATTGAGAACTGGTTGAGCAAAGAGTAGGAGTAAATGGGTATTGGCAGGCAGTGACTAGTGGGGTACCGCAAGGTTCTGTGCTGGGGCCCCAGCTGTTTACATTGTACATTAATGATTTGGACGAGGGGATTAAATGTAGTATCTCCAAATTTGCAGATGACACTAAGTTGGGTGGCAGTGTGAGCTGCGAGGAGGATGCCATGAGGCTGCAGAGTGACTTGGATAGGTTAGATGAGTGGGCAAATGCATGGCAGATGAAGTATAATGTGGATAAATGTGAGGTTATCTACTTTGGTTATAAAAACAGAGAAACAGGCTATTATCTGAATGGTGACAGATTAGGAAAAGGGGAGGTGCAACGAGACCTGGGTGTCATGGTACATCAGTCATTGAAGGTTGGCATGCAGGTACAGCAGGCGGTTAAGAAAGCAAATGGCATGTTGGCCTTCATAGCGAGGGGATTTGAGTACAGGGGCAGGGAGGTGTTACTACAGTTGTACAGGGCCTTGGTGAGGCCACACCTGGAGTATTGTGTACAGCTTTGGTCTCCTAACTTGAGGAAGGACATTCTTGCTATTGAGGGAGTGCAACGAAGGTTCACCAGACTGATTCCCGGGATGGCAGGACTGACCTATCAAGAAAGACTGTATCAAATGGGCTTGTATTCACTGGAGTTCAGAAGAATGAGAGGAGATCTCATAGAAACGTTTAAAATTCTGGCGGGTTTAGACAGGTAGATGCAGGAAGAATGTTCCCAATGTTGGGGAAGTCCAGAACCAGGGGTCACAGTCGAAGGATAAGGGGTAAGCCATTTAGGACCGAGATGAGGAGAAACTTCTTCACCCAGAGTGGTGAACCTGTGGAATTCTCTACCACAGAAAGTTGTTGAGGCCAATTCACTAAATATATTCAAAAAGGAGTTAGATGTAGTCCTTACTACTAGGGGGATCAAGGGGTATGGCGTGAAAGCAGGAATGGGGTATTGAAGTTGCATGTTCAGCCATGAACTCATTGAATGGCGATGCAGGCTCGAAGGGCCGAATGGCCTACTCCTGCACCTACTTTCTATGTTTCTATGTTTCGATAAACTTAGCGGCGCCTCCCTGGATACATTGCTTAACTGCGAGCATGTCGTACATCTGTGAACGCAGGACTCTAAGTCCGCATCGATACTGGGACACCACACGTGGGATCTGGCTATCGCTTTCATCATTACGATGCCTGGGTGGATACTGTGGAGGTAATTGATGAAGGTGTCTCTGCCCTTCTTGGGAACCACTACTCGATTGCCCCACAGAAGGCAGTCTGCCTGTATAGACATATCATCTTTGCGGCGCTGGAACGGCTTTATCTCTTCCTGCATTTCCACTGGGACACTGGACCAGCTCCTGTGAAGCACACAGCTTTTGACTCGAGAATAAGGGGTCCTGGCTTGTCCAGGTTTTGATCTGACGGGCAGTGACGGGTGATTGCTCACTCTCAAATGCTTCCATAACCATGGCTAGATCTGCGGGCTGCCCCATTTCCATCACCGTGGTGGGCAATGGCAGTCTACTGAGAGCATCGGCGCAGTTTTCTGTGCCTGACCTGTGGCGGATGGCGTAGTTGTATGCGGAGAACATGAGCGCCCATCTCTGGATGTGGGCCGATTCATTGATATTTATCCCTTTACTCTCGGAAAACAGAGATATAAGTGGCTTATGGTCAGTTTCCAATTCGAATTTTAGCCCAAACAGGTATTGATGCATTTTCTTTACCCCATAGACACACGCTAACAATTCTTTCTCAATCATGCTGTAGTATCTCTCAGCCTTAGACAGACTTCTGGATGCATAAGCAACCCGTTGCAGTTTCCAGAAATCATTAGCTTGTTGCAATACACACCCGATGCCATATGACGATGCATCACATGCTAGTACCAAAGGCTTACATGGATCATACAACACAAGCAATTTGTTTGAGCATAACAATTTTTTCACTTTTACAAAGGCATTTTCTTGGCTTTTACCCCAAACCCATTCGCCCCCTTTTCGTAGTTGGACATGCAGTGATTCTTAGGGCCCAAGTTTCCACATGATTTGCGCCTGATTTTTAGGAGCAACTGGTGGAGAACGAACTATCTTAGAAATCGCAATTCTCCACATTTTTTTTTCTGCAGTTCTAGTGAGGTAGAACAGTTCTACTTTGGAACAGAATTTTTTCTTCAAAAGGGGGCGTGTCCAGCCACTGATGCCTGATTTGAAAGTTTCCACAGTGAAAACGTACTCCAAACTATAGTAGAATGGAGCAAGTGAAGATTTTTGTAGAACTGAAAAAACCTGTTCTACACATTAAAAAATCAGGCGCAGGTTACAAATTAGGCGTCCAGAACGAAGTGGGGGGGGGAAGGGAAGTCATGAAATTCTACAATAAATTCTTATTTATACTTCTACAAATATTATACAAATAAATCCAACCTGAATAAACATTTATAAGCAAAGAAAAGATTAAATAAACCATCTTCCTACCTGTGTGAAAGTGCTTCAGCCATCGTTCGTTCCCGCGGGGGCGGGAGCCGTTCCGTGCGTTCCCGGAGGGGGAGAGTCGTTCAGTGCGTTCCCACCAGGGGCGGGGGGGGGGGGGGAAGAGCCGTTTAGTGCGTTCCCGCCGGGGCGTGAGGGGGGGGGGAGACCCGTTCAGTGCATTCCCGCGAGGGCGGGAGGCGGGGGGGGGGGGGGGGGGGGGGGAGAGCCGTTCAGTGCATTCCCGACGGCGGGCGGGGGTGGGGAGGGAAACGGCTGCCTCAACTTTCTGAGGCTTTCTCACTGCTGCAAGAAGCCTCAGTGCTGATGGCAATGTGCTTTTATTAAAAAATGTTCAAAAATTAAACAGCTACAAAGAACTACAAAAATGGCCGAGTGCCAATGTTTCCTTCACACAGCGCGTGCGCGAACGCTCCAACGCGCAGCGTTGCCGGCAGGAAAAAAACTAATTTAAATAGTACCCGCCCCCTCCCACTTACAAAATCGGCGCGAGTGTAGGCTCCGCCCCCCTGCACGCTGTGCCAGGCAGACAAGGAGCTGCAGGGCGCTCGAGAATAGCGCGGTTTTTTTTAGGCGCCGTTTTTTTTCGTGTGGAAACTTGGGCCCTAACAGTGTGCTGAGACCCAGTAAGAAGTTACCAAAGTTGTTCAAGAGTCCCAGAAACAATCGCAGCTCCATCACGTTCTGTGGCCTCGGGTGCGTTCTCAATTGCCTCCGTCTTCGCGTTGGTGGACCTGATGCCATCCGCCGCAATCCTCGTTCCCAAAAACTCCACTTCAGGCGCCAGGAAATGCACTTCGAGCATTTTAACCTGAGCCCCACGCGGTTGAGTCAACGAAGAACTTCCCTCCAGGTTCTGCAGATGCTCGACTGTGTTCCGACCTGTGACCAAGATGTCGTCCTGGAAGACCACGGTGTGTGGGACCAACTTCAGTAAACTTTCCATGTTTCTCTGGAATATCGCCGCCGCTGATCGGATTCCAAACAGGCATCTGTTATAAACAAAAAGACCTTTGTGCGTGTTGATGCAGGTGGGGGCCTTCGGATGATTCCTCCAGTTCCTGCGTTATGTAGGCTGAGGTCAGATCCGGCTTCGTGAACGTCTTTCCTACCGCCAGCGTTGCAAAGAGGTCGCCGGCTTTTGGTAGTGGGTATTGGTCCTGCAGGGAGAAACGATTGATAGATACTTTGTAATCACCACAGATTCTGACAGTGCCGTCTCCCTTGAGGACTAGGACAATAGGACTGGCCCACTCGTTGAACTCAATCAGTGAAATGATGCCCTCTCTTTGCAGCAGATCTAACTCGATCTCTACCCTTTCTCTCATCATGTACAATACTGCTCTCGCATTGTGATGGTGCCCCGGAACTAGATGGATCTGCACATTTGCTCCTTGGAATTTCCCGATGCCTGGTTCGAACAGCAAAGGAAATTTGTTTAAGACCTGGGCACACGAAGTGTCGTCAGCGGGCGATCGTGCTCGGACGTCGTCCCAGTTCCAGAGTATCTTTCCTAGCCAGCTCCTGCTGAGCAGCGTGGGACCATCGCCCAGTACCACCCAGAGTGATAGCTTGTGCACCGCTCCATCGTAGGAGACCTTTACAGTAGCACTGCCGATTACAGGAATCAGTTCTTTTGTGTAAGTTCTTAGTTTCGTGCGAATTGGAGTTAAGACTGGCCTTGAGGCCTTGTTGCACCACAACCTTTCGAAAGTCTTTTTGCCCATGATGGACTGGCTCGCGCCCATGTCCAGCTCCATTGACACCGGGAGTCCATTTAGTTCAACATTCAGCATTATCTGGGGACAATTCGTGGTGAATGGAAACGATGATCAACCCCGCAGCACCAACAAGGTGTTAATGGCCTTGCATTCATCACCCTTGATGGTGAACTCTGAGACAACTGCGGACGTGTTGCTGCAGGTATGTGTGACCTGCCCTGTATGTTACGATTGGAAAGCAACATCACTTTGTTCACAGTACTTGTAGCAGCACTTGTGCGCTGAGAGATTTGCTTAGTATTGTTACTGGTGGCAATGAACGCCTGGGCTATCGCTATGGCCTTACTCAAGGTTGGGGTCTTTGCAGTCAAGCGTTTGCGAAGTATGGTTTCGTGGCCAATGCCAAGTACGAAAAAGTCTCTGAGCATGTGCTCCAAATATCCTTCAAATTCACAATGTCCTGCAAGGCGTCTCAGCTCGGCGACATAACTTGCCACTTCCTGGTTTCAGACCTTTTGTAGGTGTAGAACCGGTACCTTGCCATCAGAACGCTTTCCTTCGGGTTCAAATGCTCTTGGACCAGTGTGCACAAATCGTCGAATGATTTCTCCGTGGGTTTCGCTGGAGTGAGCAGATTCTTCATGAGGCCATACGTTGGTGCCCCACATACGGTGAAGAGGATTGCCCTTCGTTTGGCAGCGCTCTCTTCCCCATCTAGCTCGTTGGCCATGAAGTATTGGTTGAGTCGCTCTACAAAAGTTTCCCAATCATCTCCCTCCGAGAATTTTACCAGGATGCCCACTGTTCTCTGCATCTTTGGGTTCGTTATCTGTATCTCGTCGCCAGTTGTTATGTGTAGAGAAAGAGTCAGACTGAAAGTAAAGTGTGACCGTAGTCTTTTATTGCAGGTCTCCAGAGTGCCTCTCCAACCTGTGAAGCCTCCTTAAATACCTGTGCTCCCAAGGGATTATGGGATCCATTGGACTCCAGGGGATGAGCCCTCTGGTGGCTATACAGAGTAAATACAAGTTTACATATATAACAGAGAGTATTCCATCAGATTCCTGACTTGTGCCTTGTAGATGGTGGAAAGGCTTTGGGGAGTCAGGAGGTGAGTCACTCGCTGCAGAATACCCAGCCTCTGACCTGCTCTTGTTGCCACAGTATTTACATGACTGGTCCAATTAAGGTTCTGGTCAATGGTGACCCCCAGGATATTGATGATGGGAGATTCAGCAATTGTAATGCCGTGGATTATCAAGGCAGGGTGAACACTGTGCAATCAACCCCACATCTGAGCTTATGATGGAGGGAAGCTCATTGATGAAGCAGCTGAAGATGGTTGGGCCTAGGACACTGCCCTGACGGACTCCTGCAGCGATGTCTTGGAGCTGTGATGATTGGCCTCCAACCACCACAACCATCTTCCTTTGTGCTAGGTATGACTCCAGCCAGTGGAGAGTTTTCCCCCTGATTCCCACTGACTTCAGTTTTATTAGGGTTCCTTGATGCCACACTTGGTCAAATGCTGCCATGATGTTGAGGGCAGTCACTCTCACCTCACCTCTGGAATTCAGCTCTGTGTCCATGTTTGAACCAAGGCTGTAATGAGGTCTGGAGCGGAGTGGTCCTGGCAGAACCCAATTGGCTATGGGTTAGCAAGTTATTGGTGAGTAAATGCTGCTTGATAGCACTGTCGACGACACCTTCCATCACTTTGCTGATGATTGAGAGTAGACTGATGGGGTGGAAATTGGTCGGATTGGATTTGTCCTGCTTTTTGTGGACAGGACATACCTGGGCAGTTTTCCACTTTGTGGGGTAGATGTCAGTGTTGTAGCTGTACTGGAACAGCTTGGCTAGAGGCACGGCTCGTTCTGGAACACAAGTCTTCCGCACAACATCTGGGATGTTGTCGGGGCCCATAACCTTTGCTGTATCCAGTGCGCTCACCGTTTCTTGATATCACGTGAAGTGAATCGAATTGGCTGAAGACTGGCTTCTGTGATGGTGGGGACCTCAGGAGGAGGCCGATATGGATCATCCACTTGACACTTCTGACTGAAGATTGTTGCAAACGCTTCAGCCTTGTCTTTTGCACCAACGTGCTGGGCTCCGCCATCATTGAGGATGGGGTTATTCATGGAGCCTCCTCCTCCAGTTAGTTGTTTAATGATCCACCACCATTCACGACTGGATGTGGCAGGACTGCAGAGCTTTGATCTGATCCGTTGATTGTGGGATCACCTAGCTCTGTTTATAACATGCTGCTTCCGCTGTTTAACATGCATGTAGTCCTGTGTTGCAGCTTCCCCAGGTTGGCACCTCATTTTTAGGTACGCCTGGTGCTGCTCCTGGCATGCTCTTCTACACTCCTCATTGAACCAGGGTTGGTCCCCGGGCTTGATGGTAATGGTAGAGTGAGGGATATGCCAGGCCATGACGTTACAGATTGTGGTGGAATACAATTCTGCTGCTGCTGATGGCCCACAGTGCCTCATGGGTGCCCAGTTTTGAGCTGCCAGATCTGTTCTGAATCTATCCCATTTAGCACTGTGGTAGTGCCACACAACATGATGGAGGGTGTCCTCAGTGTGAAGATTTCATCTCCACAAGGACAGTGCGGTGATCACTCGTACTAGTACTGCCATGGACAGATGCATCTGCAACAGATAGATTGGTGAGGACAAGATCAAAAAGTTTTCCCCTGTGTTGGTTCACTCACCACTTGCCGTAAGCCCAGTCTGGAAACCATGTCCTTCAGGACGCGGCCAGATCGGTGTGATGCTACCGAGCCATGAGACTTCATGGGGTCCGAGTCAATGTTGAGGACTCCCAGGGCCACTCCCTCCCGACTGTAAACCACTGAGCCACCACCTCTGGTGGGTCTGTCCTGCCGGTGGGACAGGACATACCCAGGGATGGTGATGGAGGAGTCTGGGACATTGGCTGAAAGGTATCATTCTGTGAGTATGACTCTGTCGGGCTGTTGCTTGACTAGTCTGTGGGACAGCTCTCCCAATTTTAGCACAAGTCCCCAGATGTTGCTGAGGAGGACTATGCAGGGTTGACTGGGCTGGGTGTGCCGTTGTCATGTCCATAGCCGGTGCCAAGGTCGATGCCCGGCGGTCCATCCGGTTTTATTATTATACTTTTTCATCGAGGTTTGCTGGGCCATTTCAGAGGGCACTTAAGAGTCAACTACAATGCTGAGAGTCTAGAGTCACATATAGGCCAGTATGGGTAAAGACAGCAGGTTTCCTTCCCTAAAAGACATCAGTGAACAAGATTAGGTGGAATATTAAAGCAGCCCCATCAGTGGAGCACATGATGTTTGGAGCACATCATCGAGCACTGCCCTCAGAGGAAATTTTCAGGCAGCCTACAAGATATCCACGCTGTTACACCGGAAGCTTTGGCCTGGATATTCAACTTGGATACGGACGTTTGATTTACTTTGCTACTACCATATGAAAGAAGAAGAAGAAGGAGTGACCCAGATGGGTTTTTTCGACAATCCGATAGTTTTATGGTCACCGTTACTGACACTAGCTTTTTATTCCAGATTTATTTAGTTAACTAAATTTAAATTCCCCAGCTGCCATAGTGGGATTGGAACTCACGTCTCCGGATCATTAGTCCAGGCCTCGGAATTACTGGTCCAGTGACACAACCACTATGCTACTGCACCCACAAATAATCTATATTACAGGAATAAATCACAGTTAATTTATGTATCACATAATGAATCAATGTAAAAAGAAAGGCTTGCATTTATATAGCGTCTTTCACGACCTCAGGACGTACCAAAGCACTTTACAGCCAATGAAGCACTTTTTGAAATGTAGTCACTGTTGTAATGTAGGAGACGCAGCAGCCAATTTCCGCACAGCAAGCTCCCGCAGACAGTAACGTGATAATGACCAGATAATCTGTTTTTAGTCGTGTTGGTTGAGGGATAAATATTGGCCAGAACACCTGGGAGAACTCCATGGGATTTCTTACATCCACCTTGTCCGACTTCGGTTTAACGTTTCATTTATAAAACGGCAACCCCAACAGTGCAGAACTCTCTCAGTACTGCACTGGAGTGTCAGCCTGGATATTGTCTCTGCAGCTGGACTTGAACGCACAACCTTCTGACCCAGAGGCAACAGTGCTACCCACTGAGACATGGCTGATATCTACATATATATATATATACATTTATAAATAATCGATATTAATGGCATATATCACAGAATGAATCTATATTAATGGTAAATCTATATTAATGGTATGTATCACAGAATAAATCTATATCAATGTATATATCAGAGTAAATCTGGGTATGTCCTGTCTCCTCACTAACATCTGGGGACGTGCCAAAATTAGGACAACTAGTTAAGCAACAAACAGCCTGACACAGTTATACTCACAGAATCATACTCATACCTTTCAGCCAATGTCCCAGACTCCTCGCTCATCATCCCTGGGTATGTCCAGTCCCACCGGCAGGACAGGCCCACCAGGGGTGGCAACACAGTGGTATAGTCGGGAGGGAGTGGCCCTGGGAGTCCTCAACATTGACTCCGGACCCCATGAAGTCTCATGGCTTCAGGTCAAGCATGAGCAAGGAAACCTCCTGCTGATTACCACCTACCGCCCTCCCTCAGCTGATGAATCAGTACTCCTCCATGGTGAACACCACTTGGAAGAAACACCGAGGATAGCACGGGCCCAGAATGTACTCTGGGTGGGGGACTTCAATGTCCATCACCAAGAGTGTCTCGGTAGCATCACGACTAACTGAGCTGGCCGAGACCTGAAGGACATAGCTGCCAGACTGGGCCTGCAGCAGGTGGTGAGATAACCAACACAAGGGAAAAACCTACCTGACCTCGTCCTCACCAATGTACCTGTCGCAGATGCATCTTTCCATGACAGCATTGGTAGCATTGATCACCGCACAGTCCTTGTAGAGACAAAGTCCTGTCTTCACATTGAGGACACCCTCCATCGTGTTGTCTGCTAAATGGGATAGATTCAGAACAGATCTCGTGGCTCAAAACTGGGCATCCATGAGGCACTGTGGGCCATCAGCAGCAGCAGAATTGTATTCCGCCACACGCCCGGCATATCCCTCACTCTACCATTACCATCAAGCCTGGGGACCAATCCTGGTTCAATGAGGAGTGCAGAAGAGCATGCCAGGAGCAGCTACAAATGAGATGCCAGCCTGGGGAAGCTGCAACACAGGACTACATGCATGTTAAACAGCGGCAGCAGCATGCTATAGACAGAGCTAATCGATCCCACAATCAACGGATCAGATCAAAGCTCTGCAGTCCTGCCACATCCAGTTGTGAATGGTGGTGGACCATTAAACTACTAACGGGAGGAGGAGGCTCCATGAATAAATAACCCCATCCTCAATGATGGCGGAGCCCAGCATGTGAGTGCAAAAGACAAGGCTGAAACGTTTACAACCACCTTCAGCCAGAAGTGCCAAGTGGATGATCCATATCGGCCTCCCCCGGAGGTCCCCACAGAAGCCAGTCTTCAGCCGATTCAATTCACTCCATGTGATATTAAGAAACGGCTGAGTGCACTGGATACAGCAAAGGCTATTCAACCCAAGAACATCCCGGCCGTTGTGGTGAAGATTTGTGCTCCAGAACTAGCCGCGCCTCTAGCCAAGCTGCTCCAGTACAGCTACAACACTGACATCTATCCGACAATGTGGAAAACTGCCCAGGTATGTCCTGTCCACAAAAAGCAGGACAAATCCAATCCGCCCAATCAGTCTACTCTCAATCATCAGCAAAGTAATGGAAGGTGTCGTCGACAGTGCTATCAAGCGGCACTTACTCACCAATAACCTGCTCACCGATGCTCAGTTTGGGTTCCTCAGGACCACTCGGCTCCAGACCTCATTACAGCCCTGGTCCAAACATGAACAAAAGAGCTGAATTCCAGAGGTGAGGTGAGAGTGACTGCCCTCGACATCAAGGCAGCATTTGACCGAGTGTGGCATCAAGGAGCCCTAGTAAAACTGAAGTCAGTGGGAATCAGGGGGAAAACTCTCCACTGGCTGGAGTCATACCCAGCACAAAGGAAGATGGTTGTGGTTGTTGGAGGTCAATCATCACAGCCCCAGGACATCGCTGCAGGAGTTCCTCAGGGCTGTATCCTCGGCCCAACCATCTTCAGCTGTTTCATCAATGTCCCTCCCTCCATCATAACGTCAGAAGTGGGGATGTTCGCTGATGATTGCACAGTGTTCTGTTCCATTCACAACTCCTCAGATAATGGAACAGTCCATGCCTGCATGCAGCAAGACCTGGACAACATTCCGCTAGGGCAGATAAGTGGCAAGTAACATTCACGCCACACAAGTGCCAGGCAATGACTATCTCCAACAAGAGAGTCTAACCACCACTTGACATTCTACAGCATTACTATCGCCGAATCCCCCCACCATCAACATCCTGGGGGTCACCATTGACCAGAAACTTAACTGGACCAGCCACATAAATACTGAGGTTCAAGAGCAGGTCAGGGGCTGGGTATTCTGCAGCAAGTGTCTCACCTCCTGACTCCCCAAAGCCTGTCCACCATCTACAAGGCACAAGTCAGGAGTGTGATGGAATACTCTCCACTTGCCTGGATGGGTGAAGCTCCAACAACACTCAAGAAGCTCGACACCATCCAGGACAAAGCAGCCCGCTTGATTGGCATCCCATCCACCACCTTCAACATTCACTCCCTCCACCACCGGCGCACCGTGGCTGCAGTGTGTACCATCTACAAGATGCACTGCAGCAACTCGCCAAGGCTTCTTCGGCAGCGCCTCCCAAACCCATGACCTCTGTCCCCTAGAAGGACAAGGGCAGCAGGCGCATGGGAACACCACCACCTCCACGTTCCCCTCCCAGTCACACACCATCCTGACTTGGAAATATATCGGCTGTTCCTTCATCGTCGCTGGGTCAAAATCCTGGAACTCCCTCCCTAACAGCACTGTGGGAGCACCTTCACCACACGGACTGCAGCGGTTCAAGAAGTCAGCTCACCACCCCGTTCTCAAGGGGCAATTAGGGATGGGCAATAAATGCCAGCCTTGCCAGTGACGCCCACATCCCATGAACAAATAAAAAAATTGGGACATAATCACAGAATAAATCTATATTAATGTTGTATATCAGAATAAATCTATATTAATGATATAGTGGAGTGTAATGTGGGAAAATGTGAGGTTATCCACTTTGATTGGAAGAATAAAAAAGCAAATTACTATTTAAATGGAGAGAGACTATAAAATGCTGCAGTACAGAGGGATCCGAGGGTCCTCTTCTGTGAAACATAAAAGTTAGTATGCAAGTACAGCAACTAATTCGGAAGGCAAATGGAATGTTGGCCTTAATTGAAAAGGGGGATAGAGTATAAAAGCAGAGAAGTCCTGCTACACTGTACAGGGCATTGGTGAGGCCACACCTGGAGTGCGTGCATTTTGGTCTCCGTATTTAAGGAAGGATATACTTGCATTGGAGGCAGTTCAGAGAAGGTTCACGAGGTTGATTCCGGAGATGAGGGGGTTGTCATACAAAGGTTGAGCAGGTTGGGCCTGTACTCATTGGAGTTTAGAAGAATGAGAGGTGATCTTATTGAAACATGCAAGATTCTGAGGGGGCTTGACCGGGTAGATGCACCTCTGGAATTCAGCTCTTTTGTCCATGTTTGGACCAGGGCTGTAATGAGGTCTGGAGCCGAGTGGTCCTGAGGAACCCAAACTGAGCATTGGTGAGCAGGTTATTGGTGAGTAAGTGCCACTTGATAGCACTGATGACAACACCTTCCATCACTTTGCTGATGATTGAGAGTAGACTGGTAATTGGCCGGATTGGATTTGTCCTGCTTTTTGTGGACAGGACATACCTGGGCAGTTTTCCACATTGTCGGATAGATGCCAGTGTTGTAGCTGTACTGGAACAGCTCGTGGGGGAATCTAGAACTAGGGGGCATAGTCTCAGAATAAGGGGCCACCCATTTAAAACTGAGATGAGGAGGAATTGTTTCTCTCAGAGGGTTGTAAATCTGTGAAATTCTCTGCCCCAGAGAGCTGTGGAGGCTGGGTCATTGAATATATTTAAGACGGAGATAGATTTTTGAGTGATAAGGGAGTAAAGGGTTATGGGGAGTGGGCAGGGAAGTGGAGCTGAGTCCATGATCAGATATGATCTTATTGAATGGCGGAGCAGGCTCGAGGGGCCGAATGGCCGACTCGTGTTCCTATTTCTTATGCTCATCACAGAATAAATCTATATTGATGGTATATATACACAGAATAAATCTATATCGATGGTGTATATATACAGAATAAATCTATATCGATGGTATCTATCAGAGAGTAAATAGTAATGGGAATAACAGACTGTATTTCCATTTAATGGTACATTAATATGAAAGATCCAGTTGTTGTGATGAACAGTGAGTGCACTCACCGACCGGCCGGCCTGTAGAGGACGGTGAGGTGAAGTGGACCAGGCCCCTCTCTCGGCGCTCTCGTCTCCTGCTCAATACTGAAAACAAACAGCGCCCGACAGACCGCTTCACCCGGCGCACAGCCTCCTGGGGGCTGTAGTCTTTCTGCACGGGCACCGCGGGCCAGAGAGCAGGAAGTAAACTACAGCTCCCAGCATGCAAGGCTCCGCGGCTGCCTGGCGTGACAGGGCGGCCACACTAGCGCTCTGCTGATTGGTCCCACAACCAATGGTTAATGGCTTTCAGTTCCACTGATAGGTCAGCCCTGATGTGAATCCAGTTACGTCGACCCTCAACGGCATGTGCAATGGCGCCAAGCGTTGCCATGGGAACGAGTCAGCCAAAGCGCGGCACCGCGCAACTCGGCCACGGGCCATCGTGAGTAACCTGGGAGTGGACTGAGTCCCTCCCCCTGTATACCTCCTGTCCCCGCATGTACCCCTCAATATACCCCTCACCCCTCAATATACTCTGACCCCGCATATACCCCTCAATCTGCATCTACACCCCAATATACCCCTCACCCCGCATATACCCCTCAAAATACCCCCTCACCCCGCATATACCCATCAATATACCCCCTCACCCCCATATACCCATCAATATACCCCCTCACCCCCATATACCCCGCAAATACCCCTCAATATACCCCCTCACCCCGCAAATACCCCTCAATATACCCCCTCACCCCTCAATATACACCTCACCCCGCATATACCCCTCAATATATCCCCTCACCTCGCATATCCATCACCCCGCATATACCCATCAATATACCCCCTTATCCCGAATATACCCATCAATATACCCTTCACCCTGCATATAACCCTCAATATACCCCCTCACCCCCATATACCCCTCAATATACCCCGCAAATACCCCTCAATATACCCCTTCACCCCGCATATACCCCTCAATATACCCCTCACCCTGCATATACCCCTCAATATACCCCCTCACCCTGCATATATCCCTCAATATACCCCTCACCCTGCATATACCCATCAATATATCCCCTCACCCCACATATACCCCTCACCCTGCATATACCCCTCAATATACACCTCACCCTGCATATACCCCTCAATATACCCCCTCACCCCCATATACCCCTCAATATACCCCGCAAATACCCCTCAATATACCCCTTCACCCCGCATATACCCCTCAATATACCCCTCACCCTGCATATACCCATCAATATATCCCCTCACCCCACATATACCCCTCACCCTGCATATACCCCTCAATATACCCCTCACCCTGCATATACCCCTCAATATACCCCCTCACCCGAATATACCCCTCAATATACCCCTCACCCTGCATCTACACTCCAATATACCCATCACCCCACATATACCCCTCAATATACCCCCTCACCCCGCAAATACCCATCAATATATCCCCTCACCCCACATATACCCCTCAATATGCCCCCTCAACCTGCATATAACCCTCAATATATCCCCTCACCGCACATATACCCCTCACCCCGCAAATACCCCTCAATATACCCCCTCACCCGAATATACCCCTCAATCTACCCCTCACCCTGCATCTACCCCTCAATATACCCCTCACCCCACATATACCCCTCAATATACCCCCTCACCCTGCATATACCCATCAATATATCCCCTCACCCCACATATACCCCTCAATATACCCCGCACCCCGCAAATACCCCTCAATATACCCCCTCACCCCTCAATATTCCCCTCACTCCGCATATACCCCTCAATATATCCCCTCACCCCACATATATCCATCACCCCACATATACCCATCAATATATCCCCTCACCCCGCATATACCCCTCACCCTGCATATACCCCCTCTCCCTGCATATGCCTCCTCACCTTACACATATCCACTCAACATACCCCCTCATCCCGCATATACCCCCTCAATATACCCCCTCACCCAGCATATACTCCTCAATATATCCCCTCACCCCGCATATACCTGTCACCCCGCATATACCCATCAATATACTCCCTTATCCCGCATATACCCATCAATATATCCCCGCACCTCGCATATAGCCCTCACCCCGCAAATACCCCTCAATATACCCCCTCACTCCGCATATACCTCTCAATATACCTCTCACCCCGCATATACCCCTCAATATACCCCATACCCCGCATAAACCTCTCAATTTACCCCCTCACCCTGCATATACCCCTCAATATACCCCTCACCCCGCATATGCCCCTCAATATACCCCCTCTCCCCGCATATACCTCTCACCCTGTATATAGCCCCTCAATATAACCCTCTCAATATAGACCTCACCCTGCATATACCCCCTCACCCTGCATATACCCCCTCTCCCTGCATATGCCTCCTCACCTTACACATATCCACTCAACATACCCCCTCATCCCGCATATACCCCCTCAATATACCCCCTCACCCCGCATATACCCCTCAATATATCCCCTCACCCCGCATATACCTGTCACCCCACATATACCCATCAATATACTCCCTTATCCCGCATATACCCATCAATATATCCCCTCACCCCGCATATAGCCCTCACCCCGCAAATACCCCTCAATTTACCCCCTCACTCCGCATATACCTCTCAATATACCTCTCACCCTGCATATACCCCTCAATATACCCCATCACCCTGCATATACCCCCCAATATACCCCATATCCCGCATAAACCTCTCAATTTACCCCCTCACCCCGCATATACCCCTCAATATACCCCTCACCCCGCATATGCCCCTCAATATACCCCCTCTCCCCACATATACCTCTCACCCTGTATATAGCCCCTCAATATATCCCTCTCAATATAGACCTCACCCTGCATATACCCCCTCACCCTGCATATACCCCCTCTCCCTGCATATACCCCCTCACCTCACACAAACCCACTCAACATACCCCCTCATCCCGCATATGCCCCCTCAATATACCCCCTCACCCCGCATATACCCCTCAATATATCCCCTTACCCCGCATATACCCATCAATATATCCCCTCACCCCGCATATAGCCCTCACCCCGCAAATACCCCTCAATATACCCCCTCACTCCGCATATACCTCTCAATATACCTCTCACCCCGCATATACCCCTCAATATACCCCCTCACCCTGCATATACCCCCCAATATACCCCATACCCCGCATAAACCTCTCAATTTACCCCCTCACCCCGCATATACCCCTCAATATACCCCGCACCCCGCAAATACCCCTCAATATACCCCCTCACCCCTTAATATTCCCCTCACCCCGCATATACCCCTCAATATATCCCCTCACCCCACATATATCCATCACCCCACATATACCCATCAATATATCCCCTCACCCCGCATATACCCCTCACCCTGCATATACCCCCTCTCCCTGCATATGCCTCCTCACCTTACACATATCCACTCAACATACCCCCTCATCCCGCATATACCCCCTCAATATACCCCCTCACCCCGCATATACCCCTCACCCCGCATATACCTGTCACCCCGCATATACCCATCAATATACTCCCTTATCCCGCATATACCCATCAATATATCCCCTCACCCCGCATATAGCCCTCACCCCGCAAATACCCCTCAATATACCCCCTCACTCCGCATATACCCCTCAATATATCCCCTCACCCTGCATATACCCCCCAATATACCCCATACCCCGCATAAACCTCTCAATTTACCCCCTCACCCTGCATATACCCCTCAATATACCCCTCACCTCGCATATGCCCCTCAATATACCCCCTCTCCCCGCATATACCTCTCACCCTGTATATAGCCCCTCAATATAACCCTCTCAATATAGACCTCACCCTGAATATACCCCCTCACCCTGCATATACCCCCTCTCCCTGCATGTGCCTCCTCACCTTACACATATCCACTCAACATACCCCCTCATCCCGCATATACTCCCTCAATATACCCCCTCACCCTGCATATACCCCTCAATATATCCCCTCACCCCGCATATACCCCTCACCCCGCATATACCCCTCAATATATCCCCTCACCCCGCATATACCTGTCACCCCGCATATACCCATCAATATACTCCCTTATACCGCATATACCCATCAATATATCCCCTCACCCCGCATATAGCCCTCACCCCGCAAATACCCCTCAATATACCCCCTCACTCCGCATATACCTCTCAATATACCTCTCACCCCGCATATACCCCTCAATATACCCCCTCACCCTGCATATACCCCCCAATATACCCCATACCCCGCATAAACCTCTCAATTTACCCCCTCACCCCGCATATACCCCTCAATATACCCCTCACCCTGCATATGCCCCTCAATATACCCCCTCTCCCCGCATATACCTCTCACCCTGTATATAGCCCCTCAATATAACCCTCTCAATATAGACCTCACCCTACATATACCCCCTCACCCTGCATATACCCCCTCTCCCTGCATATACCCCCTCACCTCACACAAACCCACTCAACATACCCCCTCATCCCGCATATGCCCCCTCAATATACCCCCTCACCCCGCATATACCCCTCAATATATCCCCTTACCCCGCATATACCCATCAATATATCCCCTCACCCCGCATATAGCCCTCACCCCGCAAATACCCCTCAATATACCCCCTCACTCCGCATATACCTCTCAATATACCTCTCACCCCGCATATACCCCTCAATATACCCCCTCACCCTGCATATACCCCCCAATATACCCCATACCCCGCATAAACCTCTCAATTTACCCCCTCACCCCGCATATACACCTCAATATACCCATCACCCCGCATATGCCCCTCAATATACCCCCTCTCCCCGCATATACCTCTCACCCTGTATATAGCCCCTCAATATAACCCTCTCAATATAGACCTCACCCTGCATATACCCCCTCACCCTGCATATACCCCCTCTCCCTGCATATACCCCCTCACCTCACACAAATCCACTCAACATACCCCCTCATCCCGCATATGCCCCCTCAATATACCCCCTCAACCCGCATATACCCCTCAATATATCCCCTTACCCCGCATATACCCCTCACCTCGCATATACCCCTCAATATATCCCCTTACCCCGCATATACCCATCAATATAACCCCTCACCCTCCATATAACCCCTCACCCTCCATATAATCCCTCACCCTTCATATAATCCCTCACCCTCCAGATAATCCCTCCCCCTCCATATCACCCCTCACCCTGCATATAACCCTTCACCTCCCAAATAACCACTCATTCCTCAATATAACCCCTCACCCTCAGTATAACCCCTCACCCTCAATATAACTCCTCACCCCTCAGTATATCCCCCCACCTCTCAATATAACTGTCACCCCTCAATATATCCCCCTCACCCTCAATATAACTGTCACCCCTCAATATATCTCCCTCACCCTCAATATATCCCCCTCACCCTCAATATAACCGTCACCCCTCAATTTATCCATGTCACCCTCAATTAAACCCCTCACCCCTCAATATAGCCCCTCATCCCTCAATATATCCCCTCACCCCTCAATATAACCCCCTCACCCCTCCTTATACCCCCATACCCTCAATTTAACCGCTCACCCTCAATATAACATCTTACCCTCAATATAACATCTTACCCTCAGTATAACCCCTTACCCTCAGTATAACCCCTTACCCTCAATATAACCCCTCACCATCAATATAACCCCTCACCATCAATATAACCCCTCACCCTCAATATAACCAACCCCTCATCCCTCAATATAACCTCTCACCCTCAATATAACCTTCAAACCTCAATATATCCCCCTCATCCGTCAATTATCCCCCTCACCCCTCCTTGTATCCCTCATACCCTCAATTTAGCCACTCACCCTCACTATAACCCTTCACCCGTCAATATAACCCATCACCCCTCAATATAACCCCCTCACTCATCAATATAACCCCCTCACTCCTCCTTATATCCCCCACATCCTCAATTTAACCGTTCACTTTCAACATATCCCCTCACCCCTCAATATAACCCCTAACCCCTCAAAATATCCGCCTCACCCCTCAATATAACCCCCTAAACCCTCAATATATCCATTCACCCCTCAATATATCCCTTCACCCCTCAATATATCCCCTCACCTCTCAATATATACCCCACCCCTCAATATAATCCCTCACCCCTCAATACAACCCCTGATTCCTCAATATAACCCCCTCACCCCTCAATATAAACCCTCTCCCCTCAATATAACCCCTCAATATATCCCCCTCACCTCTCAATATAATCCCTCATCCCTCAATATAATCCTTTATCTCTCAATATAACCCCCTCATCCCTTAATATAACCCCAATGCTTCAATATAACCCCTCACCCCTCAATATAACCCCCTCACGTCTCAATGTAACCCCTCAATATAACCACAACCCTTCAACATAACCCCTCACCCCTCAATATATCTGCTCACCCTCAATATAACCCCTCACCCCTCAATATATCCCCTCACCTCTCAATATAACCCTCTCACCCTTAACTATAACCCCTCACCCCTCAATATAACACTCTCACCCTCAAATATATCTCCTCACCCCTCAATATATCTCCTTCACCCCTCAATATAACCGCTCACCCTCAATATAACCTCCTCACCCAGCGATATAACCCATCATCCTTCGATATATCCTTCGATGTAACAAATGGCTTAGTTACACTCAAAGCTGTGAAGATTCTGTGTAAATCCTGAGAATTGATAAGAAATGTCTGGAATAGATAACAATGAGTGCTGGTTAGAGTTAGGTTGGAGTCAGAGGACGTCCTGTAGTTAGTGCGGTATCGCAGGGCGCTGTGCTGGGACCACTATTGTTTTTAGTTTGCACTCAGGACTTAGATTCATAAACTCAAATACACAGTGTTCAATTTTGATGATGACATCAAACGAGAACAGTCAGTGGAACCGAAGGAGGCAGCTCAGAATTTACAGAATGATTTGGATAAAATATGCAAATGCACAGAAAAATGGCAGATTAAATTTAGTGCAGACAAGTGTAAAGTATCGCAGATAGGAAAAGAATAGAGGCACCCATACTGTGTGCATGGTGTTGATATTGAGCTCAGAGCCTTACTTGACAGTAAACATGTCCAGCCAATGCAGAGCAGCAATCGTTCAGCCTCAACCTCTCTATCTCTCATTCCTCCTTAAGACTCTCCTTAAAATCTACCTCTTTGACCAAGCTTTTATTCATCTGTCTTAATATCCCCAAATGTGGTTCGGTGTCAAATTTTGATAGCTAATCGCTCCTATGAAGCACCTGGGGATGTTTTGCTCTGTTAAAGGTGCTACATAAATGCAAGTTGTTGTTGTTCAACTCCATAGCCCAAATAGAGCAATACAAGTCAGAGGGGGTTGTGACCAAACTATACAGTGCACCTCGAGCACAGCCGAGGATACAGCTTTTACCCTCAATGTAGTCTGTATGAGGCCAGTCCTGGATCTAGAAACAGATCGCCCTGCATCAGATATGGACGTACTACATCTCAAACCAGGCATGCCTTCTTGTTGCTGCTCCTTCACGGTGATCAAGTGAATGTACTGCTCCACATCCCATATAATTGGAATCACCACAAGCTTATAACAATCCCATATCTTGTGGCAGCACCTGATCTCGCTGACTGTGCCTGGATTCCCTATCTGACCGGCAGTTGTTGGCTTTGTGTCCCTCCTTATTGTATTTACAACAAACGGTGTCCATACAATTCTTTGTCTCTGATTTTCTGAGCTACAGTCTCTGGCTCATGGGGTGTTGGCTTATCACCCAATTCAGTAAATCACACCCTGGTGCTATATCTGCTTTCTCACTTGCTGGTTGTCCCCCTGGTACACATGAGGCTGCATCATGTGTGGCTCACTCTGCCATGTGACCCAGCGTCCAGCTCTCTTCATCACCATAATCTCACATCTGTCTTCATTTCCTGTCAACATTTGACACTATAAATTCTTGTACGTACCCACATCTGTAATGGTAATTGCCTATGTAAACTTGTCACACTGTGTATACACCTCCTGCAGTGAGGCCATTTATCCCCCCTGGACCTGCTCGGCCATTCAGTCAGACTATGGCCGATCGGTACCTCATCTCCATCTATCTGCCTTTATTGCATATGCCTTGATACTCAAACCCAACAAGAACATGCCAATCTCAATGTTGATCACTTTCAATTGATTCCACATTCACAGGCTTTTCAGGGAACGAATTCCAGATTTTCACTGCCCTTTGTGTAAAAAAAGTGTTTCCTGATTTCAAATAGCCTCGCACTAATTTGAAGGTTATGTCCCCTTGTTCTGGACTCCCTCCACCAGAGGAAATGGTTTCTCTGTACCCACTCTACCGAATCCCTTTATCATTTAAAACACCTCGATTAGATCACCTTCTAAAACATGAGACTATAAGCCAAGTTTCTACAACCTGTTCTCATAATTGAACCCCTAAAGCCCGGTATGATTCTGGTGAATCTGCACTGTGTCCCATCCAAAGCCAATCTATCGTGCCTGAGGTTCGGAGTACAGAACTGAACACAGTCCACCAGAGGGAGTGTGAGCAAGGCTCTGTACAACTGAAGCATCACTTCCTCACTTTTGAATTCCAACCCCCTTGATAAAGGCCAATATTCCATGAACGTTTTTGATTACTTTTTGAAGCTGTGCACTAGTGTTTAGTGATTTCTGTCTCTTGAGAAACCCCAACTCTCTGCACCCCCACAGTTCCGAGCTTCTCACCATTCAGATACTTTGCTCTATCTTGGGTCCATAGTGGATCATTTCTCACTCCCCCCGCCCCCCCCCCCCCATATTGAACTCCATCTATCAGTTTTGCCCCTTTACTTAGTCTGTCTCTTTGTAACTTCCTATTCTCATTCACACAACTTGATGTCATCCGCAAACTTGGATACACATTTCTCTATTTATTCATCCAAGCCATGAATAAATATGGGGACAAGCTGAGGCTCCACTGGTTCCCCTTATCTGTTCCCCCGTATCTACCCTGTTAGTTACAACCTCAAACATCTCCAACACATTTGTCAAACACGATTTCTCTTCCACAATCCGTGTTGACTCTGCCCAATCATACTATCAGTATTGCCAACGTGATTTTGGAGTGAAACAAAGCTTCGCTCGTGTTGGAATGGTCAAATCTTGGGATTTTGTGGGGGGGGGAGGAATGCCGATTTGCACGTGCACAAAAAATGCGAATTGTGTATATTTTTCAGGAATGGGCAAATCACCGATTTCCCCCCGCCACACCTTCCCCCCGCCACACCTTCCCCCCGCCACACCCTCCCCGCCCCGCCCAAGATTTAGCTGTTTCTAAATTGAGGAGGTTAGTCAAGGATCTTATCGCTGCAGTCACAAAGCATCTAATTTATACTAAATGCAACTATTTTTACAAAAGCTATTTGATGGACCCATTAGCTTCTTTCAGTAGAAGAGCCTAGCCTTGAAACTACCCCATTAATAGTGCAGCTTTATCGGGGCACACAGCACTCCCTGCTTTCCCATAAATTCATAGCCAAAATTATTGACCCTTTGACATGATCAGTACAATCATCGCATTTGTGGACGAGATCTGTTATGTATGTAAACTTTACTAGTGTGTAAGACGTGCTATCAGGGGGCGCACCTGTGGGAGACCCAAGGGTCACCTGCACACCCTGGGCAAGCAGATATAAAAGGCAGTCTACCGTGCTGCTTCCTCACTCTGGAGTTACATTAAAGAGACCAAGGTCACAACAGTTTGAGCTTACAGCATACAGTCTTGTGGAGTTATTCTGAACATAACAATTGGTGATGAGTAACAGATCACAAACTTTCACGCGGTTTTGGCTGCCGTTGGCACTCTTGAGAGATTTGTTGAGGGTGATGATTGGGAAGCCTTCGTTGAGCATCTTGACCAGTACTTCATGGCCAACGAGCTGGATATGAACGAGACCGCGGTCAAGCGCAGGGCGATTCTCCTCGCCGTTTATGCGTCCACGATATATGGCCTCGTCAAAAATCTGCTCATACCGATGAAACCAACAGAGAAGACATATGCAGAGTTGTGCATGCTGGTTCGGGAACACCTCAAGCCAAAGGAGAGCATCTTAATGGCCAGGTATCGCTTTTACACTCACCATCGCTCCGAGGGCCAAGCTATGTCACCGATATAAGACGCCTTGCGGGATCGTGCGTATTTGCTGGATTTTGGGGGGAAATGTTGCGGGACCTTTTCGTGCTTGGAATCGGTCACGAGGTCATTCTTCGCAAACTGCTGTCTGCTGAATCCCTAGATCTGAGCAAGGCCATCACAATAGCCCAGCCTTTCATGTCCACGAACGATAACACTGAACAGATATCTTTGCAGCATCGAAGCTCACCGGCAAGTACTGTGCATAAAATAACGCGTTCAGCAGGCAGAACTATACATGGCAGGGCCTACACGCCTGCAGAGGCCAGACCTAGGATGACTCAGAGTCCGCTGTGGGGCGTGAATGCGAATCCATTAACACCATGATGGCGCTGCGGGGTAATCATCGAGCCCATCAATGTCGATTCAAGCACTACGTGTGCAAGGGCTGTGGACCAATGGGGCACCTCCAGCGAATGTGTAAATGTTCTGCGACTCACCACATGGCAGAGTCGGCAAAAGATGGCGCGGATCACGCTGAACGAGTAAGAGAGGCAACTCAACCCGAGGCTGAAGAGGAAGTGTATGGGTACACACCTTCACCACCAAAAGCCTTCCGATAAGGTTGAAAGTCAAATTAAATGGCATTCCAGTTTCCATGGAATTGGACACGGGGGCGAGTCAGTCAATTATGAATCAGAAGGCTTTTGAGAAGCTGTGGGGCAACAAGGCACAACGCCAAAACTAAGCCCGATTCACACCAAGCTGCGCACTTACACCAAAGAGCTCATATCAGTCATTGGCAATGCGGCAGTGAAGGTATTGTACGATGGAACTGTGCATGATTTATCAATATGGATTGTTCCAGGCGATGGCCCAACGCTATTCGGCAGAAGTTGGCTAGGAAAGATCCGATGGAACTGAGACGACATCAAAGCACTGTCTATGGTAGATAACGCCTCGTGCGCCCAAGTGCTAAACAAATTCCCGTCGTTATTTGAGCCAGGCATCGGCAACTTCACAGGCGCCAAAGTGCAGATCCATCTAGTCGCTGATGCACGACCCATTCATCACAAGGCCCGAGCGGTTCCATATATGATGCGAGAGAAAGTCGAGATCGAGCTGGACAGACTTCAACGAGAGGGGATTATATCGCCAGTTGAGTTCAACGAGTGGGCCAGTCCAATTGTGCCGGTGTTGAAAAGCGGTCAGAATCTGTGAGAACTACAAGGTAACGATCAACCGAGTCTCGTTACAGGACCAGTACCCACTACCCAAAGCGGATGACCTGTTCGCAACGCTATCAGGGGGGAAGTCGTTCACCAAGCTGGATCTAACCTCTGCTTACATGACACAGGAGCTGGCTGAACCTTCGAAAAAATTGACGTGCATCAACACGCACAGAGGACTGTTCATATACTACAGATGCCCTTTTGGGATTCGCTCGCTGCGGCCATCTTCCAGAGGAACATGGAGAGTCTGCTGAAATCGGTTCCGCGCACCGTGGTGTTCCAAGACAACATCCTGATCACTGATCCCAACACCCCCGAACACTTGCACAACCTGGAAGAGGTTCGAAAGCAACTGGACAGAGGGGGACTCAGGCTGAAACACTCCAAGTGTGTTTTCCTGGCGCCAGAGGTCGAATTTCTGGGGAGAAAGATTGCGGCGGACGGCATCAGACCCACGGACTCCAAGACGGAGGCCATCAAGAATGCACCCAGACCACAGAATGTGACGGAGCTGCGTTCATTCCTGGGACTCTTCAACTATTTTGATAACTTTCTACCGGGGTTGAGCACTTTGCTGGAACCCTTGCATTTATTGCTACGCAAGGGTGACGACTGGGTTTGGGGTGAATCTCAAGAGACAGCCTTTAATAAGGCCAGAAACCTGCTATGTTCTAACAAGTTGCTTGTATTGTATGACCCGTGTAAACGTTTAGTACTAGTTTGTGATGCATCTTCGTACGGGATCGGTTGTGTGTTACAGCAAGCTAATGTGTCAGGCAAACTGCAACCGGTTGCATATGCATCCAAAAGTTTATCTAAGGCTGAAAGAGCCGACAGTATGGTTGAGAAAAAAGCATTAGCATGCATATACGGGGTTAAGAAAATGCACCAATACCTATTTGGACTCCGGTTCGAGCTCGAAACCGACCACAAACCGCTCATTTCTCTGTTCTCAGAAAGCAAAGATATTAACACCAATGCTTCGTCCCGCATCCAAAGATTATTTGCGTGTGACTATGTAATCCGCCACAGACCAGGCACTGAGAACTGTGCTGATGCCCTCAGTTGGCTACCACTGTCCACTACCGGGGTGGAAATGGCGCATCCCGCAGACTTGCTTCTTGTAATGGATGCTTTTGAGAGCGAGGAGTCACCCGTCACGGCTCGCCAGATCAGGACCTGGACTAGCCAGGACCCTGTGCTCTCACTTGTAAAAAGCTGCATCCTTAATGGGAGCTGGTCAGCGGTTCCCGGGGAAATGCAAGATGAAATTAAGCCGTTTTGCTGACGCAAGGATGAAATGTCCATTCATTCAGATTGTCTCCTATGGGGGAATCGCGTAGTTTTGCCAAAAAAAGGCAGGGAAACATTTATACGTGACCTACACAGTACCCACCCAGGCATAGTCATGATGAAGGCTATCGCCAGGTCGCACATTTGGTGGCCCGGCATTGCCTCGGAATTGGAGTCATGTGTACACCAATGTAACACTTGCTCACAGTTGAGCAATGCACCAAACCATGGTCCAGGGTCCACGTAGATTTCGCTGGCCCCTTTCTAGGAAAGATGTTCCTAGTAGCAGTGGACGCTTACTCTAAATGGATTGAATGTATAATAATGTCATCATGTACGTCCACTGCCACCATTGAAAGTCTCCGGGCCATGTTTGCCACCCATGGTTTGCCCGATGTCCTTGTTAGTGACAATGGACCATGTTTCACCAGCTTGGAATTCAACGATGGCATCAAGCATGTCAGGTCTGCCCCGTTTAAGCCCGCATCCAATGGTCAAGCGGAATGGGCAGTCCAAACTATCAAGCAGAGCTTGAAACGCGTGATGGACGGTTCCCTGTAGACCTGGTTATCTCGGGTTCTGCTCAGCTACCTGACGCGACCCCACTCGCTTACTGGTGTTCCCGCTGCAGAATTGTTAATGAAGAGAGCACTCTAAACCAGGCTCTCCTTAGTCCACCCGGATCTCAATGATCATGTAGAAACTGTAGGGGGTGGTCTCGGGGTCAGGTTCACTTCTGACCTTCTGAGCGGTTCGAATCGCTCCCACTCCCTGGGTTCTAGACTTTGGATTTATTTGGGGATGTGACAAAGTGCAGCAGACAACTGGATTTGGTGCAAGAAACTTTGATTTTATTCAGGAAAGAAAAGTACAATGTCAAAACTTGCAATCTCTAGAATAAAGAACACTCCATCACACATACAAAAGGGGTTACAGAGAATAATTACCTCCCACCTCCCAATGCCTAAATCTGACTAGGTTAAACTCTGGGGCAACAGGGATAGTGCTCACCAATCCTCTTATTGACAGTTAGCAGAGGTTCGCGATTTCGGGGTTCGCTGGACTCTAGGTTCTGCTTGCCGTACCCCGTGGAAGACTTCTTGCTGCATAGTCTTCAGTTGGGTGGTGTCTGCTGATGCGATAGGGCGCATATTGGATTTATGGGGTAAGTACCCACTTTCTTCCTTCAGCTTTTTAAGTTCTTTTAGGTAATGTTTTACCCGTTGGTAGCTAGGAATAGATTGTAGAGTGGAAGACTTTCGAATCTCCGGTTTCTTCTTGAGTAGTTTCTTTCTTAGGATTCGTTGATCGCGGTGGTTTCGGTGTTACCACGTTGGCTGTGGTCAGTTATTGCCGTAATGCCGAGGTCACTGGGATCTGCTTTTCTCTGCCTTGATGATGTTCTTCCTTCGGTAGCAGAGCAGTGTAGCCCAGGAGTGTCGTTGAGGCTGAAGATGCTGATGCCCCGAAGGCTCCAGAAGGCTGTACTGCTAACCTGTAAAACAGGGCCTCAATTATACTTTGAGAGCCTTTCTAATCTGCACGCCAAATCAGACCCGATTCTGTGTCTTAATTTTGGCGGGCTTGATAATTCTTTGTCAAATTTTGGCGGGCTCGTTAACGATAATTTGTTCAGGATGTGCCGATCTGTTGAATTCGATTTACGATTGTAAAAAATTAGCTTTGGTATTTACGTTGTCTGCCTAGGCCTGGGTTTTCCATGCGGGCCGGATAGACGATTAACATTATGCATGTGCTGCATGGGTTTCATGCTTAGAGCTACAGCTGGCTATCTCTGGGTCAATTGTTGCTATGTTAATGTCTCCCGGGGAGCAGTTTTTGAGTTTACACAGTTCTCCAGACAATTTGTTTAGCTCCAATATCCCAGACAGCTCCAATACCCAAAGACTGGCTGTTTCAGAGGCTAGTTGTCCCCTGGTTTTTGCAGCTCTTTTTCCTTGCAGACTCATGTATCTTTTAAAATCTCAAAGTTCATTTTAAGCGAGTCCAAAATGATCCTTCCTTAGAGTATCTTCACACAGAGGGGGAATCTTTGAATTTTGAGAAAACTCGAGTTTTACAAAACCCGGCTTCACCAGCATAACGTGTACCACGATCGCGCGGCTGTATCGCGTGACATTGAGGTTAATGACCCTGTGTTTGTTGTTAATTACGGTCATGGTCTCAAATGGGTTGCTGGCACTGTTTTAGCCAAGGAGGGGAATAGAGTGTTTGTTGTCAAACTTTTGAATGGACAAATGTGCAGAAAGCACTTGGATCAAACCAAACTGCGATTCACTGACAACCAAGAACAGTTTGAAGAAGACTTTACCATCTATGATCCACCAACACACACCCAACCAGCAATCAACCTCGCGGTCAACCACGAGGATGAACCCACCATGCCCGACG
The DNA here is from genome assembly GCF_044704955.1 of Pristiophorus japonicus. Classification (NCBI taxonomy): domain Eukaryota; kingdom Metazoa; phylum Chordata; class Chondrichthyes; family Pristiophoridae; genus Pristiophorus; species Pristiophorus japonicus. The sequence goes on along the minus strand of NC_091988.1, from coordinate 124,014,501 downwards.
GTCCGATCAGACCAGCCGTGCTGCAGTGCAGGAATGGTCCGATCGACTCACCCATGCCAGGACTTCAACTCAGGCGATCAACCCTGGATCACCTCAACTTGTAAATAACTTGTATCTAAGACTTTGGAGGGGGAGTGATGTTATGTATGTAAACTTTACTAGTGTGTAAGACTTGCCACCAGGGGGCGCACCTGTGGGAGACCCAAGGGTCACCTGCACACCCCGGGCAAGCAGGTATAAAAGGCAGACTACTGTGCTGCTACCTCACTCTGGAGTTACATTAAAAAGACCAAGGTCACAAAAGTTTGAGCTTACAGCATACAGTCTTATGGAGTTATTCTGAGCATAACAAGACCTTCACTGCATTCTCTGAAGTAGTTCAGAGAAATTCTTATTAAAAGAAAGTGAAAGGTTCAGAGTGGAAGGTCTGCAAGGTGATGAATGCCTTTGCAAGGGTGAAGTGCTCGCTGCGATCCAACCCGCAATCAGGCGAGGTAATGACAGCTTATGATTTGCAACATAAAAAAAACGCCTACATTAAAAACAAGAGGAAGCAGCTGAAAGAGAGAGAGAGGTTAGTGACGGGAGCAAAGGTCAGCGAGGGGTCGGGTCGGGAAAAAAATAACGCTTGATTTCTATATCAAAGCTCATGATTTTTAAGAGTTAGTTTGTGGGGTTGGCAATACTGTATTATGATTTTCTAAGTATCCTGTTACCACATACCTAAAAATAGATTCAAACTTTCAGCACCAAAACCTGACTGATTAATGACTCTGGTGAGACTTAAACTTCAAATGACTTTTCAACCATCAACTAGAAGTCCATTGTGCCACAGAACCAATTACTTCATCAAAGGCACTACATTGCCCCTCTAAACACACTTTCCATACATCTTTCCTTTCTATCGCCAGTTCTCTATAACAATGGTTGAGTTTCCCAGAACATTTTGAGTTCAAACCTATCCACTTCTGGTGAAGCCTCAGGCAGAGGGAGCATTGTTTGTTTTTGGATCTACTAACCATCTCCCCTTGATATTCTACAACATTATTGTTGTATATGTGGACTTGTATTTACTCTGTATAGCCACCAGAGGGCTCATTCCCCGGAGTCCTAAGGGATCCTATAATCCCTTGGGAGCACAGGTATTTAAGAAGGCTTCACAGGTTGGAGAGGCACTCTGGAGACCTGCAATAATAGACTAAGGTCACACTTTACTTTGAGCTCACAGTGTTCAGTCTGACTCTCCACACACTACAACTGGCAACGAGATACAGATAGCCAACCCAAAATGCAGAGAACAGTGGGCATCCTGGAGAAATTCTCGCTGATGATTGGGAAACTTTTGTGGAGCTAAGACTGGCCTAAGACTGTGGAGCGACTCGACCAATACTTTGTGGCCACGAGCTAGATGAGCACTGCCAAACGTAGAGCGATCCTCCTCACTGTCTGTGGGGCACCAACGTATGGCCTCATGAAGAATCTGCTCACTCCAGCGAAATCCACGGAGAAATCGTGTGACGATTTGTGCACACTGATCCGAGAGCATTTGAACCCGAAGGAAAGCGTTCTGATGGCGAGGTACCGGTTCTACACCTACAAAAGGTCTGAAGGCCAGGAAGTGGCGAGTTATGTCGCCAAGCTGAGATGCCTTGCAGGACATTGCGAATTTGAAGGACATTTGGAGCACATGCTCAGAGACTTTTTCATACTCGGCATTGGCCACAAAACCATACTTCGCAAACTTTTGACTTTAGAGACCTCAACCTTGAGTAAGGCCATAGCGATAACCCAGGCATTCATTGCCACTAGTGACAATATGAAGCAAATCTCTCAGCACACAAGTGCTGCTACAAGTACTGTGAACAAAGTGATGTTGTTTTCGAATCGTAACGTACAGGGCAGGTAACACATACCTGCAGCTACCTGTCCGCAGATGTCTCAGAGTCCACCATCAAAGGTGATGAATGCAAGGCCACTGCGGGGGTGATCATCGTTTCCATTCATGCGATTCAAAGGATACGTTTGCAAGGGCTGTGGAACAATGGGACACCTCCAACGAGTGTGCAGGCGAGCTGCTAAGCCCGTTAAACCTGCAAACCACCATGTTGCAGAGGAGGACAGATCCACGGAGGATCACTACGAACCAGAGCCTCAGATAGAGGAGGCAGAGGTACATGGGGTGCACACATTCACCACGAATTGTCTCCCGATAATGCTGAATGTTGAACTAAATGGACTCCCGGTGTCAATGGATCTGGACACGGGTGCGAGCCAGTCCATCATGGGCAAAAAGACTTTCGAAAGGTTGTGGTGCAACAAGGCCTCAAGGCCAGTCTTAACTCCGGTTCGCACGAGACTAAGAACTTACACTAAAGAACTGATTCCTGTAATCGATAGTGCTACCGTAAAGGTCTCCTACGATGGAGCGGTGCACAAGCTACCACTCTGGGTGGTTCCGGGCAATGGTCCCACGCTACTCGGCAGGAGCTGGCTGGGAAAGTTACGCTGGAATTGGGACGATGTCCGAGTTCTATCGCTCGCTGACGACACTTCGTGTGCCCAGGTCTTAAACAAATTTCCTTCACTGTTTGAACCAGGCATCGGGAAATTCCAAGGAGCAAAAGTGCAGATCCACCTAATTCTGGGGGCGTGACCCATCCATCACAAGGCGAGAGCAGTACCGTACATTATGAGAGAAAGGGTAGAGATCGAGCTAGACCGGCTGCAACGAGAGGGCATCATTTCACCGATCGAGTTCAGCAAGTGGGCCAGTCCTATTGTCCCAGTCCTCAAGGGAGACGGCACCGTCAGAATCTGTGGCGATTACAAAGTCAAAGTAACTATCAATCGTTTCTCCCTGCAGGACCAATACCAAAAGCCGACGATCTCTTTGCAACGCTGGTGGGAGGAAAGACGTTCACGAAGCTGGATCTGACTTCAGCCTACATGACGCAGGAACTGGAGGAATCATCGAAGGCCTTCACCTGCATCAATATGCAGAAAGGTCTTTTTGTTTAGAACAGATGCCCGTTTGGAATCCGATCAGCGGCGGCGATATTCCAGAGAAACATGGAAAGTTTACTGAAGTCGGTCCCGCACACCGTGGTCTTCCAGGACGACATCTTGGTCACAGGTCGGAATACCGTCGAGCACCTGCAGAACCTGGAGGAGGTCCTTAGTCGACTCAACCGCGTGGGGCTCAGGTTAAAACACTCGAAGTGCATTTTCTTGGCGTCTAAAGTGGAGTTTTTGGGAAGGAGGATTGCGGCGGACGGCATCAGGCCCGCCAACACGAAGACGGAGGCAATCGAGAACGCACCGAGGCCACAGAACGTGACGGAGCTGCGGTCGTTTCTGGGACTCTTGAACTACTTTGGTAACTTCTCACCGGATCTCAGCACCCTGCTAGAACCATTACATGTCTTACTATGAAAAGGGGGCGAATGGGTTTGGGGCAAAAGCCAAGAAAATGCCTTTGTAAAAGCGAGAAAATTGTTATGCTCAAACAAATTGCTTGTGTTGTATGATCCATGTAAGTGTTTGGTACGAGCATGTGATGCGTCGTCATATGGCGTCGGGTGTGTATTGCAACAAGCTAATGATTTCGGGAAACTGCAACCGGTTGCTTATGCATCCAGGAGTCTGTCTAAGGTTGAGAGAGCCTACAGCATGATTGAAAAAGAAGCGTTAGCGTGTGTCTATGGGGTAAAGAAAATGCATCAAACCTGTTTGGGCTAAAATTCGATTTGGAAACTGACCATAAGCTGCTTATATCCCTGTTTTCTGAGAGTAAAGGGATAAATACCAACGCATCCAGAGATGGCAGCTCACGTTGTCTGCATACAACTACGCCATCCGCCACAGGCCAGAAAAATGCGCCGATGCTCTCAGTAGGCTGCCATTGCCCACCACAGGGGTGGAAATGGTGCAGACCACAGATCTAGCCATGGTTATGGAAGCATTTGAGAGTGAGCAATCACCCGTCACTGCCCGGCAGATCAAAACCTGGACAAGCCAGGACCCCTTATTATCTCTGGTCAAAAGCTGTGTGCTTCACGGGAGCTGGTCCAGTGTCCCATTGGAAATGCAGGAAGAGATAAAGCCGTTCCAACGGCGCAAAGATGAAATGTCTATACAGGCGGACTGCCTTCTGTGGGGCAATCGAGTAGTGGTCCCCAAGAAGGGCAGAGACACCTTCATCAATGACCTCGACAGTACCCACCCAGGCATCGTAATGATGAAAGCGATAGCCAGATCCCACGCATGATGGCCCGGTATTGATGCGGACTTAGAATCCTGCGTTCACAGATGTAGGACATGCTCGCAGTTAAGCAATGTACCCAGGGAGGCGCCACTTTGTTTATGGTCTTGGCCCTCCAAACCGTGGTCTAGGGTACACGTCGACTATGCTGGCCCGTTCTTGGGTAAAATGTTCCTTGTGGTTGTGGACGCATACTCCAAGTGGATTGAATGTGAGATAATGTTGGCTAACACGTCTGCTGCCACCACTGAAAGCCTGCGGGCCATGTTTGAACCCTGGTGAGCGACAACGGGCCATGTTTTACCAGTGCTGAGTTCAAAGAATTCATGACCCGTAATGGGATCAAACATGTCACATCTGCCCCGTTTAAACCAGCGTCCAATGGCCAGGCAGAGAGAGCAGTGAAAACCATCAAGCATGTCTTGAAGAGGGTAACTGAAGGCTCACTGCAGACTTGCCTATCCCGAGTCCTGCTTAGCTACCGCACGAGACCTCTCACTCAATGGGATCCCACCTGCTGAATTGCTCATGAAAAGAGCACTTAAGACAAGGCTCTCGTTAGTTCACCCTGATCTACATGAACAGGTAGTGAGCAGGCGGCTTCAACAAAGTGCATACCATGATAGCGCAAATGTGTCATGCGAGATTGAAGTCAATGATCCTGTATTTGTATTGAATTATGTACAAGGTCACAAGTGGCTTCCGGGCACTGTCGTGCCCAAAGAGGGGAGCAGGGTGTTTCGGGTTACACTTTCAAATTGACTCATTCACCGGAAATACTTGGACCAAATCAAACTCAGATTCACGGACTATCCTGAGCAACCCACCTTGGACCCTACCTTTTTTGATCCTCAAACACACACACCAGTGGCAACCGACACCACGGTTGACCATGAAGCAGAACCCACCATCCACAGCTGCCCTGCAGGGCCCAACACACCAGGCAGCCCAGCAAGGCCAGCTGTACAGCAGCCCAGCGAGGGCCCAACAAATGATTCAACAACACCAGCTTTCACACCGAGACGATCAACCAGGGCAAGAAGGGCCCCAGATCGACTCACATTGTAAATAGTTACACTATTGACTTTGGGAGGGGAAATGTTTTTATATATGTTGACTTGTATTTACTCTGTACAGCCACTGGGCTCATTCCCTGGAGTCCCAAGGGATCCCATAATCCCTTGGGAGCACAGTTACTTAAGAAGGCTTCACAAGTTGGAGACCTCTGGAGACCTGCAATAAAACACTAAGGTCACACTTTACTTTGAGCTCACAGTATTCAGTCTGACTCTTTCTCCACACACTACAATTACCATCGCTCAATCCCCCACCATTAACATCCTGGGGGTCACCATTGACCAGAAACTTAACTGGATCAGTCACATAAATACTGTGGCAACAAGAGCAGGTCAGAGGCTGGGTATTCTGTGGCGAGTGGCTCACCTCCTGACTCCCCAAAGCCTTTCCACCACAGGAACATAAGAAATAAGAACAGGAGTAGGCCATTTGGCTCGTCGAGCCTGCTCCGCCATTCAATAAGATCATGGCTGATCTGATCATGGACTCAGCTCCACTTCCCTGCCCACTCCCCATAACCCTTTATTCACTTATCGCTCAAAAATCTGTCTATCTCGGCCTTAAATATATTCAATGACCCAGCCTCCACAGCTCTCTGAGGCAGAGAATTCCACAGATTTATAACCCTCTGAGAGAAGAAATTCCTCCTCATCTCAGTATTAAATGGGTGGCTCCTTATTTTGAGACTATGTCCCCTAGTTTTAGTTTCCCTTATAAGTGGAAATATCCTCTCTCCATCCACCTTGTCGAACCTTCTCATTATCTTATAAATTTCAATAAGATCACCTCTCATTCTTCGGAATTCCAATGTGTATGGGCCCAACCTACTCAACATATCTTCATAAGTCAACCACCTCATCTCCGGAATCAACCTAGTGAACCTTCTTTGAACAGCCTCCAGTCATCATCATAGGCGGTCCCTCGTATCGAGGATGACTTGCTTCCACGCCAAAAACCTAATATTCCAGGTCCTGAACTACATCCTAAAGGGTGGAAGATGCCTGTGCGTGGATTGTTTAACGTATGGTGACCGTTGCACACCAGCCACCACACGGGCTTGACAGAGCTAGGTCTTGGTCCAGTGGCAAGGATTAACCAAGACGACTGGAAACCTGCTTTGCTGCACGGACCTAGTGCGCACACATATCGCAGTGTGGGCTGGCCCGTGCTGCCCCGGGCCCTCGGCTCTTCTGGCCCCGAACTCACACCTCTCCTGGGCCCCGATCACATCCCTCTACAATCTCTCGGCGCTCCTGTCGTACCTGTCCATGCTCCAATCAACGACCTGGACCTTGATGACATCCCTCTTTGCTGCCATCGCCCTCCTGCACCAGCTCACGCTGTACCTTGCCGTGGTATGCCGCCACGCTGCCTATGGCCGCCGCTCGCCGCTCCTTTTATGGCCCAGACCTGCCGCTGATGGTCTCTCACAGGTCGGGGCCGCCACACTGCCCATGGCATATATATATAGTACAGTTTATCCAATGCAAGTATATCCTTCCTTAGATACGGATACCAAAACGGTACGCAGTACTCCAGACACAAGGCACAAGTCAGAGTGTGGTGGAATACTCTCCACTTACCTGGATGAGTGCAGCACCAACAACACTCAAGAAGCTCGACACCATCCAGGACAAAGCAGCCCACATGATTGGCATCTCATCCACCACCTTCAACATTCACTCCCTCCACCACTGGCCTATAGTGACTGCAGTGTGTACCATCTACAAGATGCACTGCAGCAACTCGCCAAGGCTTCTTTACCAGCACCTCCCAAACACCTCTCAAAGGCAATCAGTGATGGGCAATAAATGCTGGCCTTGCCAGCGACGCCCACATCCCGGAAAGAATAACAAATCGATGCAGCAAGTCTTTCCTTGTGCTGTGCCACTTTCCATACCTCGGGAGCCTATTATCAACAAGGACAAACATCGACAACGAGGTCCAACACCGCCTCCAGTGCGCCAGCGCAGCCTTCGGCCTCCTGAGGAAGAGAGTGTTCAAAGATCAGGCCCTCAAATCTGGCACCAAGCTTATGGTCTACAGGGCTGTAGTGATACTTGCCCTCCTGTATGGCTCAGAGATGTGGACCATATACAGTAGATATCTCAAATCGCTGGAGAAATACTACCAGTGTGGTCTCTGCAAGATCCTGCAAATCCCCTGGGAGGACAGACGCACCATCCCCAGCATTGAAGCACTGACCACACCCAAACAGCTCCGTTGGGCGGGCCACATTGTTCGCATGCCTGACACAAGACTCCCAAAGCAAGCGCTCTACTCAGAACTCCGACACAACACGTGAGCCCCAGGTGGGCAGAGGAAACGTTTCAAGGACACCCTCAAAGCCTCCCTGATAAAGTGCAACATCCCCACTGATACATCCGGGAGGGCACTGAGCACCTCGAGTCTCATCGCCGAGAGCATGCAGAAATCAAGTGTAGGCAGCGGAAGGAGTATGCGGCAAGCCAGTCCCACCCACCTTTTCCTTCAACCACTGTCTGACCCACCTGTGACAGAGACTGTAATTCCCGTATTGGACTGGACAGTCACCTGAGAACTCACTTTTAGAGTGGAAGCAAGTCTCCCTCGATTCGAGGAACTGCCTGTAATGTTGGGCCCTGCTGCAGACAGAGGTTTTGGATGGGCGCAGGCTGACCCCTAGGTAGCAGGCTCCATGCCAGGGTGCACTGTGTAGGTTGTAGGTGAGGCGAGTGAGCCCAGGTTGAGGTATTCCTATTGAAACAGGCTTGTGACACCGTGGAACAGGGGCAAGGAGCGCCGCCCACTTGCTCGGCTGCTTACTTTTACTTTTAAAAAGGTCGGCTAAACTCCAATCGCTTTAACAGGGCGGATCCCTTTAACCAGGGTGGTGACGTGGGCCGGGCTGGGTCACAGTGGAGCAACAAAGAGCGAGGTGGTGTCCGGCAGTCCGCACCCACAGCGGGCCCACGGCCGGCCGGCACACCGCACCCAGCACCCAGCAGCAACAGGCAGCGCCATGGCCACTCAGCCACTCACACTCGCACCGTGAATGGCAGCAACTTCCCATAGTCTGGGCGGACCCAGCACTGTCACAGGCCACCCGGCGGGAGTGCCACAGGCTCGGGCAGCCTCTGCCAATCGCTACACCGACTTCAAGCACCAGATCCAGCACGTCCTGGGCTGGAAGAAAGGGGTAAAGCAACCAGCAGCTGGGGAATCACGGTCAGAGCAGGGCACCCAGTCTGTCCCAGGTAAGGGTGCTGGGTTAGAGCAGGGCACCCAGTCTGTCCCAGGTAAGGGTGCTGGGTCAGAGCAGGGCACCCAGTCTGTCCCAGGTCAGGGTGCTGGGTCAGAGCAGGGCACCCAGTCTGTCCCAGGTAAGGGTGCTGGGTCAGAGCAGGGCACCCAGTCTGTCCCAGGTAAGGGTGCTGGGTTAGAGCAGGACACCCAGTCTGTCCCGGATAAGGGTGCTGGGTTAGAGCAGGGTACCCAGTCTGTCCCAGGTAAGGGTGCTGGGTTAGAGCAGGGCACCCAGTCTGTCCCAGGTAAGGGTGCTGGGTTGGAGCAGGGCACCGTGTCTGTCCCAGGTAAGGGTGCTGGGTTAGAGCAGGGCACCGTGTCTGTCCCGGGTAAGGGTGCTGGGTTAGAGCAGGGCACCGTGTCTGTCCCGGGTAAGGGTGCTGGGTTAGAGCAGGGCACCGTGTCTGTCCCGGGTAAGGGTGCTGGGTTAGAGCAGGGCACCCAGCCTGTCAGTTGCAATTCAGGATCAGAAAAGCAGATTCACTTTGTAATTGGTGATTGGGAATCAGAAAAAGACATGCAGTCTGCCCTGGGTAAGGGCATAGGGTCGGAGCAGAGTGTTCAGTCTGCCTTGGGTAAGGGTGCTGGGTCAGAGCAGGGCACCCAGTCTGTCCCGGGTAAGGGTGCTGGGTCAGAGCAGGGCACCCAGTCTGTCCCAGGTAAGGGTGCTGGGTCAGAGCAGGGCACCCAGTCTGTCCTGGGTAAGGGTGCTGGGTTAGAGCAGGGCACCCAGTCAGTCCCAGGTAAGGGTGCTGGGTCAGAGCAGACTGTCCAGCTGATGATAGGTATGAATCTGGCACACGATCCAAAGACTCAGAATGTTGTTGATTTGAAGCTGTTGTCAGAAGAAGAGCAGCAGTCGGTTGCAGGGACAGGTTCTCGATCGGTGCATAATACCCAGTCAGCTGTGGATGGAGAAACAAGATCAAAGCAGCAGACCAGACCTGCTGTACTTGGGGATGTGAGGTCAGCACCACGCATGCAACCTCTCCTGGCCTGGGACAAGAGGTCAGAGCAATGCATTCATCTCCCCTTGGGTGTGAACAGGGCAACCAAGCTCCACATGCAGCCTTTCAAGTGCCAGAATTTAGGGTTAGAGCCCCGGGCCAAGCCTTCGCCAACTGAGAACGCAGGGCTGGAACGACAAATCTTCATCACTCTCACTCGAAACCTGAGCCACATCTCGGGCCTATACGATAGTGTTCGCCTGGCTGATGAATTTGGCCCACAGCGTGACCAGCACAGTCCACGAGATGGATCCCACCTTGGTCCAGGGAAAAGGGACTTGCCACGTCCGACTGTGCGGAAGCGGGCAAAATCCTGCCCAGGTTCCCCAACAGAGAGACGGCTGAGTACCAGAAGTAACAGAGTGAGATTTGCTGACTCGCTGGGGTTAGAGTTAGCTGAAGTTCGAAGGTACGACTCAGCAGAAGAGCCAACTGTGCCCGCACATGTCTTCGCTGGCCTCGGTCCGAGTGAGCCTATTGAACATTTTATGTGGTTGCAGAGTTTAACATTGGAATTCACCAATCCCAAGGATGATGAAAACTTCAATGAACGAGTGCACACACAGAAAGTGTGCCTGGAGACGGTAACGGTGTCAGAACTGGTTATCAGTGGCACCATCCTGGTCATAAACCTGGCATTTCATAAGGAGGTGACAGTCCGTTACACCTGCACTGACTGGACCGTTTTCACTGATGTTCCAGCCTTATTTGAAAGCAGCATTGAAGATAAAATGGACCGCTTCACATTCACACTGACTCTATCAACTCACGTGCTGCAGTCAGGCTCCAGACTGCAGTTTGCCATCAAGTATATAGTCAACGGAATAGAGTTCTGGGACAACAACTACAATATCAATTACAGGCTGACCTACCAGACATTTCAGATCCCTGTCCCCAATGACAGCGAGGACAGCTTGGTCAATTTCATCTGACCATCCACACTTGCAACCACCGAGAACAGTGAGGCAAATCAACCTGGGGCAGCAGGAGTACAATCAGGAAAAGCCATCAGCACGGAGGGAAGAAACTCCAAAGATGCAGGGAGATCACCAGGAGCTGCCTGCAATACACCAGGCAACTGGGCATGTTTATTCCTCACAAGTGGAATTCACTTTGGAATCAAGGGGACGATCATGTGAGTTAATTGAAGGACCCGAGAACACGATCTACTTGGCTGCGACCTAGTGGCAGCAACAGGCCTGTCTGGACCTTCTGCAGGAAGTGTGGGCACATTCAAGGAGCTGATTTGCATGGTGTTGTTTCAGTTACCAATGAGCAAGATGTAAGCAGTCTCACCTACTGCTCCCAGTACTGGCGTCAATAAGTGTTGTAATAGCCCTGATGAAGGATGTTGGAAGTCTCTCTGTGCATTTGTCTACATGGAAGTTCTCCTGATTTTGTAATAATGTTTGGACAAGCTCTTATAATGAACCCAGGACTATGACACGTTCTGATCTTGAACTGATGATTAAACTGTTAACTGGTATTCAGGACTGTCACAATCATTATTGTACTCCACAAGTGTGAGGTATGTGAGGCAGAGTTTCAAGGTTAGAAATCTAGACTGCGAGGCAAAAATATATTTTATTTCACTGTGATATTGGGAGAGGAATTCCCGATGTACCTGTTGCACAATCAGCAATTCGCCATTTCCCAGAACCTGTGCTTCACATACAAATATAACATGTTACTCATCAAGCACTGGGCACTGCTTCAAAAGTATATTTTATCATACATATATTAAAAACATTCTTAAATAAGCCATTTGTAGCTTTATAAAGTGTTGGTACATTTCAGGGAATTGTGCTACCTGTGGGTATTTGATTATTCCACAGTATTTTATAGACAAATGCATTCTTAAGCAACCTACTCCAGGACCTCCGCTCATCATCTAGGCTGGCACTTCAGGGCAGTACTGAGGGTGCCAGAGTTCGGATGGGGCGTTACACTGAGGCCTTGACTAGCTACTCATGTGGATGTTAAAGATCCCACAGCAATATTAAATTAGGAGCAAGGAAGCCCTCCCAGTGTCCCGGGTACCAACTCCCCCAGTGCCCTAACCAACTCCCCCAGTGCACTGACCAACTTCCCCATTGTCCTGACCAACTCCCGCAGTGTCCCGGGTACCAACTCCCCCAGTGTCCCGGGTACCAACACCCCCAGTGCCCTAACCAACTCCCCCAGTGCCCTGACCAACTCTCCCAGTGTCCCGGGTACCAACTCCCCCAGCGCACTGACCAACTTCCCCAGTGCCCTAACCAACTCCCCCAGTGCCCTGACCAACTCCCCCAGTGTCCCGGGTACCAACTCCCCCAGTGCACTGACCAACTTCCCCATTGTCCTGACCAACTCCCCCAGTGTCCTGACCAACTCCCCTAGTGTCCTGGGTACCAACTCCCCCAGTGCCCTGACCAACTCCCCCAGTGCCCTGACCAACTCTCCCAGTGTCCCGGGTACCAACTCCCCCAGTGCCCTGACCAACTTCCCCAGTGCCCTGACCAACTCCCTCAGTGCCCTGACCAACTCCCCCAGTGCCCTGACCAACTCCTCCAGTGTCCTAACCAACTCCCCCAGTGTCTCGAGTACCAACTCCCCCAGTGTCCTGACCAACTTCCTCAGTGCCCTGACCAACTCCCTCAGTGCCCTGACCAACTCCCCCAGTGCCCTGACCAACTCCTCCAGTGTCCTAACCAACTCCCCCAGTGCCCTGACCAACTCCCCCAGTGCCCTGACCAACTCCCCCAGTGCCCTGGGTACCAACTCCCCCAGTGCCCTAGGTACCAACTCCCCCAGTGCCCTGACCAACTCCCCCAGTGCCCTGAACAACTCCCCCAGTGTCCTGGGTACCAACTCCCCCAGTGTCCCGGGTACCAACTCCCCCAGTGTCCTGGGTACCAACTCCCTGTGTCCTGACCAACAAATTTTCCGGCCTTCTGGCCAACAAACTAAGCACTGCCCTGATTTACAGTGAGTCACACTGCCCTGATTTACAGTGAGCCTCACTGCCCTGATTTACAGTGAGCCTCACTGCCCTGATTTACAGTGAGTCACACCGGCATTGCCCTGATTTACAGTGAGTCACACCGGCATTGCCCTGATTTACAGTGAGTCACACTGCCCTGATTTACAGTGAGTCACACTGCCCTGATTTACAGTGAGTCACACTGCCCTGATTTACAGTGAGCCTCACTGCCCTGATTTACAGTGAACCTCACTGCCCTGATTTACAGTGAGTCACACCGGCACTGCCCTGATTTACAATGAGGTCCTGCAGGCAGAGCTTAGGGAGCTAGGAGAGAGATTAAAAAGCAGGACCTCAAAAGTAGTGATCTCCGGATGCTAGTGAGTACAGAAAGAGGAGGATAGAGCAGATGAATGCGTGGCTGGAGAGATGGAGCAGGAGGGAGAGCTTTAGTTTCCTGAGGCAGTGGGGACCGTATCTGGGGGAGGTGGGACCTGTACAAGCCGGATGGGTTACACCTCAACAGGGCCGGGAGCAGTATCCATCCTTGCAGGGATGGAGGGAGGTTTGCTAGTGCTGTTGTGGAGGGTTTAAACAAGCTTGGCAGGGGGATGGGTACCTGAGAATAGATTCAGAAGGGAGAGAAGCAAAGCTGAAATTGGAAAGCAAGTAAATAGAAAGTGAATGTGCTAAGCAGAGGAAACAAGCGCTAGAAAATAGACAACAAAGGAGTTTGGCACTGCATAATGGTCTATCATCATCATCATCATCATATGCAGTCCCTCGGAATCGAGGAAGACTTGCTTCCACTCTGAAAATCAGTACTTAGGTGGCTAAACAGTCCAATACGAGAGCCACGGACTCTGTCACAGGTGGGACAGATAGTCGTTGAGGGAAAGGATGGGTGGGATGGTTTGCCGCACGTTCCTTCCGCTGCCTGCGCTTAATTTCTGCATGCTCTCGGTGATGAGACTCGAGGTGCTCAGCGTCCTCCCGGATTTGCGGAGTATCTCCAAATTTGCGGATGACACTAAGTTGGGTGGCAGTGTGAGCTGTGAGGAGGATGCTGTGAGGCTGCAGAGCGACTTGGATAGGTTAGGTGAGTGGGCAAATGCATGGCAGATGAAGTATAATGTGGATAAATGTGAGGTTATCCACTTTGGTGGTAAAAACAGAGAGACAGACTATTATCTGAATGGTGACAGATTAGGAAAAGAGGAGGTGCAAAGAGACCTGGGTGTCATGGTACATAAGTCATTGAAGGTTGGCATGCAGGTGCAGCAGGCGGTTAAGAAAGCAAATGGCATGTTGGCCTTCATAGCAAGGGGATTTGAGTACAGGGGCAGGGAGGTGTTGCTACAGTTGTACAGGGCATTGGTGAGGCCACACCTGGAGTATTGTGTACAGTTTTGGTCTCCTAACCTGAGGAAGGACATTCTTGCTATTGAGGGAGTGCAGCGAAGGTTCACCAGACTGATTCCCGGGATGGCGGGACTGACCTATCAAGAAAGACTGGATCAACTGGGCTTGTATTCACTGGAGTTCAGAAGAATGAGAGGGGACCTCATAGAAACATTTAAAATTCTGACGGGGTTAGACAGGTTAGATGCAGGAAGAATGTTCCCAATGTTGGGGAGGTCCAGAACCAGAGGTCACAGTCTAAGGATAAGGGGTAAGCCATTTAGGACCGAGATGCGGAGGAACTTCTTCACCCAGAGAATGGTGAACCTGTGGAATTCTCTACCACAGAAAGTTGTTGAGGCCAATTTACTAAATATATTCAAAAAGGAGTTAGATGTAGTCCTTACTACTCGGGGGATCAAGGGGTATGGCGAGAAAGCAGGAATGGGGTACTGAAGTTGAATGTTCAGCCATGAACTCATTGAATGGCGGTGCAGGCTAGAAGGGCCGAATGGCCTACTCCTGCACCTATTTTCTATGTTTCTATGTTTCTATGCTCTTCCTCCACTTAGGGCGGTCTTTGGCCAGGGACTCCCAAGTGTCAGTGGGGATGTTGCACTTTATCAGGGAGGCTTTGAGGGTGTTCTTGTAGCATTTCCTCTGCCCACCTTTGGCTCATTTACCGCGAAGGAGTTCCAAGTAGAGCGCTTGCTTTGGGAGTCTCGTGTCAGGCATGCGATCAATGTGGCCTGCCCAGCGGAGCTGATCAAGTGTGGTCAGTGCTTCAATGTTGGGGCTGTTGGCCTGGTCGAGCAGACTAAGGAACTTGTTTAGCCAGTATATGACAAGCTCAACAAGGGAGGGGGCGGTTCTGGACTTAGTCAGTTGACTTAGTTTTAGGAATGAAGCTGGGCAGGTGGAAGGGGTATCTGTGGGAGAGCATTTTGGTGGTGATAATTAAGTTAGATTTTGGGTAGCTATGGAAAAGGACAAAGACAGACCAAGAATAAAAGATCTCAATTGGGGAAAGGCCAATATTGCTGAGCTGAGATGGGATTTAGCCACAGTGGACTGGAAGCAGCTACTTGATCAGTGTCAGAGCAGTGGGAGGCAGTCGAGGAGATCCGGAGGGTTCAGAGCAAGTATGTTCCCTTAAAGAAAAAGGGTGGGACTAACAAATCGAGAGCCCCCTGCATGTCAAGGGACATACAGGGTAGGATAAAGAAAAAAAGGGAGGCTTATGACAGATACCGAGGACTCAATACTGCAGAAACTCTAGAGTATAGAAAGTGCAGGGGTGTAATTAAAAATTAAATTAGGAAAGTAAAGAGAGAGTATGAAGAAATGTTGGCAAGTAAAATCAAGGAAAACCCAAAGATGTTTTATAAATATATTAAGAGCAAAAGGATAACTAGAGAAAGAGTGGGGCCTATTAGAGACCATAAAGGTAAGCTGTGTGTGGAGGTGGAAGACATGGGTATGGTTCTGAATGAATACTTTGCGTCTCTTTTCACAAAAGAGAGGGGCGATGCAGACTTTGCAATCAGGGAGGAGGAATGTGAAATATTATATGAAATAAACATAGTGAGAGAGGAATTATTAAAGGGTTTAGCAGCTTTGAAAGTAGATAAATCCCCAGGCCCACATAAAATGTATCCCAGGCTGTTAAGAGAAGCAAAAGAGGAAATAGCAGAGGCTCTGACCATCATTTTCCTCTCTGGCTACAGGTGTGGTGCCAGAGGACTGGAGGACTGCTAATGTGGTACCTTTATTTAAAAAGGGAGAGAGGGATAGACCACGTAATTACAGGCCGGTCAGCCTAGCCCTCGGTGGTGGGAAAATTATTGGAAAAAATTCTGAGGGACAGGATAAATCTTCATTTAGAAAGACAGGGATTAATCAAGGGCCGTCAGCATGGATTTGTTAAGGGAAGGTCGTGTCTGACTAATGTAATTGAATTTTTGAGGAGGTAACCAGGAGGGTCGATGAGGGCAGTGCATATGATGTAGTGTATGTGGATTTTAGCAAGGTTTTTGATAAGGACCCACATGGCAGACTGGTCACAAAAGTAAAAGCCCATGGGCGGCAAGTTGGATCCAAAATTGGCTCAGAGGCAGGAAGCAAAGGGTAATGGTTGATGAGTGTTTTTGTGACTGGAAGGATGTTTCCAGTGGGGTTCAGCAGGGTGGTAAATATATCAATGATTTAGAGTTGAATGTAGGGAGTATGTTTAAGAAGTTTGCAGATGATACTAAAATCAGCCATGTGGTTGATAATGAAGAAAGCTATAGACTGCAGGAAGATATCAATAAACTGTCCGGTGGGCAGAACGCTGGCAAATGGAATTCAATCTGGAGAAGTGTGAGGTAATGCATTTTGGGAGGGCTAACAAGGCAAGGGAATACACATTAAATGGTAGGACACTGAGAAGTGTAGAGGAACAAAAGGTCCTTAGAGTGCATGTCCATAGATCCCTGAAGGTAGCAGGCCAGGTAGATAAGAACATAAGAATTATGAGCAGGAGTAGGCCATTAGGCTGGATAGCTCTTTGTCGGCCGGCGCGGACACAGTGGGCCGAAATGAGCTCCTTCTGTGTTGTAAATTTCTATGATTCTATGATGTCAGGCTAACTGGTCTGTAGTTCCCCGTTTTCTCTCTCTCTCCTTTCTTAAATAGCAGGATTACATTAGCTACCTTCTAATCTGCGGGAACCATTCTAGAATCTATGGAATTTTGGAAGATTACAACCAATGCCTCCACTATCGCAATAGCTACTTCTTTCAAAACCTTTCGATGTAGGCCATCAGGTCCAGGGGAATTATTGGCTTTCAGTCCCATTCATTTCTCTAGTACTATTTTTTTACTAATACTTTCTTTAAGTTCCTCATTCTCGCTAGACCCTTGGTACTCCACTATTTCCGGGAGGTTTTTTGCATCTTCTGTGAAGACAGACACAAAGTATTTGTTTAATTTCTCTGCCATTTCCATATTTCCCCATTATAATTTCTCCTGTCTCGGCCTGTAAGGGATCCACATTTACTTTTTCTAATCTCTTCCTTTTTACATACCTATATACAGTCTGTTTATGTTTCTGGTAAGTTCACTCTCATTCCTTTCTTTATCAATTCTTTGCTGAATTCTAAAATCCTCCCAATCCACAGGCTTACTGCTCTTTTTGGCAACATTATAAGCCTCTTATAATGTTGCCAATTTAGGGAGCTAGGAGAAAAATTAAAGGGTAGGACCTCAAAGGTAGTAATCTCCGGGTTACTACCGATGCCACGTGCTAATGAGTACAAAAATAGAAGGATAGAGAGGATGAACACGTGGCTGGAGAGTTGGTGCAGGAGGGAGGGCTTTAAATTCTTACAGCATTGGGACCACTTCTGGGGGAGATGGGACCTGTACAAACCGGACGGGTTGCACCTCAACAGCGCCGGGATCAATATCCTCGCGGGGAGTTTTGCTAGTGCTGTTGGGGAGAGTTTAAACTAGCTTGGCTGGGGGATGGGAACCTGAGAACAAATTCAATAGGGAAGGAAGTAAAGATGAAACAGGATAGCAAGAATCTAGAAAGTGAATCTGTAAGACAGAGGAAACAAGGGTTAGTAAGTAGTAATCAAGGAAGTCTTCCTGTGCTGAATGGTATATTCTTCAACACAAGGAGTATAGCGAATAAGGCGGATGAGCTAAGAGCACAGGTAGACATTTGGAAGTATGACATTAAAGCCATTACAGAGACATGGCTGAAAGAGGGGCAGGTTTGACAGCTCAATATTCTTGGTTACAGGATTTTTAGACAGGATAGAGAGGGCGGTAAAAAAGTGGGGGGGGGGGGCGGTCGCGGTATTGATTAAAGAAACTATTACAGCTGTGAGAAGGGATGATATGTTAGAGGGATCATCAAATGAGGCTATATGGGTCGAACTGAAAAATAAAATGGGGCGATCACACTGCTGGGCATGTATTATAGACCCCCAAACAGTGGCAGGGAGATAGAAGAGCAAATATGTAGGCAAATTTCTGTAAAGTCCAAAAACCTTAGGGCAGTAATAACCCGAGGGCCCCGGCCTGCGAGCACCATCGGATCAGGCCGGGGAGTGGAAGGAGCAGTGTGGTGGTGTACCACTCCAGTGAGCAGCGGGAGCGTGACATCATCAAGGTCCAGGTCGGTGATTGGAGCGTGGGCAGATACAGCAGGAGCGGCGAGGTCGGGGTTGAAGGAGCGGTGAGAGACTGTAGAGGGATGTGATTGGGGCCCAGGAGAGGTGAGGGCCCAGGGGCAGCACGGGCCCAGCCCACACTGCTATATTTGTGTGCGCTCGGTCCGTGCAGCAGAGCAGTCTCCAGTCGTCTTGGTTAACCCTTGCTACTGGACCAAGACCTAGCTCTGTTAAGCCCATGTAGTGGCTGGTGTGCAATGGCCACCCCACGTTAAAAAGAAAACAAGCACAGGCATCTTCCACCCTTCAAGATTTAGTACGGACCTTGAATTTTAGGTCCATCATTGAAATACCTGTGAACTTTTTGACGTGGAAGCAAGTCATCCTTGATTCGAGGGACTGCCTATGATGATGAGTAATAGTAGGGGATTTCAACTATCCTAATACTGATAGGGACAAATATAGTGTGAGGGTATAGAGGCTGAGGAATTCTTAAAATGCATTCGAGAACATCTTTAGTCAGTATGTAGCAAGCCCAACACGAGAGGGGGCAGTTCTGGATTTAGTTTTGGGGAATGAAGCTGGGCAGGTTGAAGGGGTATTAGTGGGAGAGCACTTGGATGCCAGTGACCATAATTCAGTCAGATTCAAGGTAGTTATGGATAAGGACAAGGATAGACCTGGAATAAAAGTCCCCAATCAGGGAAAAGCTAAGTTGAGGAGTGATTTGGCCACAGTGGACTGGAAACAGCTACTTTTGGGTAAATCAGTGTCGGAACAGTGGGAGGCATTCAAGGAGGAGATCCGGAAGGCTCAGGCCAAGCATGTGCCCTTAAAGAAAAAGGGTGGGAATGACAATTCGAGAGCCCCCTGGATGTCTAAGGACTTACAGGGGAGGATAAAGAAAAAAAGGGAAGCTTATGTCATATACCGAAGGCTAAATATTGTGGAATCTTTGGAGGAATATAGAAAGTTAAGAGATGAAATTTAAAAGGATACTAGGAATGCTAAGAGAGAGCATGAAAAATTCTTGGCAAGTAAAATCAAGGAAAACCCAAAGATGTTCTCTAAATATATTAAGAGCAAGAGGATAACTAAAGAAAGGGTCGGGCCTATTAGAGACCATGAGAGTCATCTGTGTGGAGGCGGAATATGTGGATATGGTTCTTAATGAATACTTTGCTTCTGTTTTCACAAAGGAAAGGGGTAATGCAGATACTGTTATCGAGGAGGAGTGAGAAATACTGGATGAAATAAACATAGTGAAAGAGGAGGTATTAAGGGGTTTAGCAGCTTTGAAAGTGGATAAGTCCCCCGGGCCCGGAGGAAATGCATCTCAGGCTGTTGAGCGAAGCAAAAGAGGAAATAGCAGAGGCCTTGACCATCATTTTCCTGTTCTCTTTAGATTCAGGCATGGTGCCTGAGGACTGGTAATGTTTAAGAAGGGAGAAAGGGATAGGCCGAGTAATTACAGGCCTGTCAGCCTAACCTCAGTGGTGAGAAAATTATTGGAAAAAGTCCTGACAGACAGGATAAATCTATATTTGGAAAGGCAAGGATTAATCAGGGACACGATTTGTTAAGGGAAGATCATGTTTGACTAATCTGATTGAATTTTTCGAGGAGGTAACCAGGCTGGTCGATGAGGGTAGTGTGTACGATGGATTTTAGCAAAGCTTTTGATAAGGTCCCACATGGCAGACTGGTCACGAAGGTTAAAGCCCATGGGATCCAGGGCAAAGTGGCAAGTTGGATCCAAAATTGGCTTGGAGGTAGGAAGCAAAGGGTAATGGTTGATGGATGTTTTTGTGACTGGAAGGATGTTTCCAGTGGGGTTCTGCAGGGCTCAGTACTGGGTCCTGTGCTTTTTCTGGTATATATCAATGATCTAGATTTAAATATAAGGAGTAGGATTAAGAAGTTTGCAGATGACAATAACATTGGCTGTGGTTGATAATGAAGAGGAAAGTCATGGACTGCAGGAGGATATCAATCTACTGGTCAGGTGGGCAGAGCAGTGGCAAATGGAATTTAATTTGGAGAAGTGTGAGGTAATGCACTTGGAGAGGGCTAATAAGGAAAGGGTATACACATTAAACAATAGGCCACTTAGAAGTGTTGATGAACAAAGGGACCTTGGAGTGCTTGTCCACTGATCCCTGAAAGTAGCAGGCCAGGTAGATAAGGTGGTAAGAAGGCATACGGAATGCTTGACTTTAATGGCCAAGGCATACAATACAAGAGCAGAGAGGTTATGCTTATATTGTATAATACATTGGTTAGGCCACAACTGGAGTACTGGGTGCAGTTCTGGTTGCTGTATTATAGGAAGGACGTGATTGCACTGGAGAGGGTGCAGAGGAGATTTACGAGGATGCTGCCTGGAATGGAGAATCTTAGCTATGAGGACAGATTGGATAGGCTGGGTTTGTTCTCATCGGAACAAAGGAGGCTGAGGAATGGCCTCATTGAGGTGTAAACATTTTGAGGGACCCGGATATAGTGGATAGCAAGGGCCTATTTCCCTTGGTGGAGGGGTCAATTATGAGGTAGTATAGGTTGGTGGAATGTTTAGAGGGGATTTGAAGGGAGGCTTCTTAATGCAGAGAGTTGTGGTGGTCTGGAAGTCACTGCCTAGAAAGGTGGTAAAGGCAGAAACCCTCACCACATTTAAAAGATGCTTGGATGGGTAACTGAACTCGAGCTGGTAAGTAGGATTAGACTGGATAACCTCTTTTTGGCTGGTGCAGATATGATGGTAAGTACTGCAGGGAATCAAATACAGCCAGAGTGATCTCCTAGGCTAGTTTTGATTGCCTGGATGGGTTGGAGAGGAATTTTCCCAGATTTTTTTCTCAAATTTGCTTGGCTTTTTAGCTGATTTTTTGCCTCTCCCAGGAGATCGCATGGCTCTGGGTAGGGTGGAGTGTAGAATGTTTCAGTATAAGGGGTGTGGTACTTGTGTGGGGGGGCACTGGTTGGGCCGGAAGCTCTTTACCTTTCTGCCATTGTTCATTGTTCAGAGGTTTCTATGTAACCTTCTGTAATGACTCCAGAGTCTGGTTACTGTTAACTCACTCAGGTGCAACCTGATCCATCTTTATTCCAGCCTGAGAGTGCCAGCGTGACAAAGACACACAGCTTATATAGGATGACCAAGCACATATGCTACATGCGATGCCCTCCGACCGAGGCGCCCTCTAGTGTCTGGTGACCCCCAAGCATTAATACATAACAACATCCCCCTTTTAAAATCTTAACAACAGTCTTTTTACAAATTAGTGCATATCGATACCAACGATATAGGTAAAAAATGGGATGAGGACGTACAAAAAGAATTTAGGGAGCTAGAAGCTAAATTAAAAATTGGACCTCAAAAGTAGTAATCTCAGGATTGCTACCAGTGCCACATGCTAGTCAGAGTAGGAATTGTAGGATAGCTCAGATGAATATGTGGCTTGAGGAGTGGTGCAGAAGGGAGAAATTCAAATTCCTGGGACATGGAAACCGGTTCTGGGGGAGGTGGGACCAGTACAAACCAGACGGTCTGTACCTGGGCAAGACCGGAACCAATGTGCTAGAGGGAATGTTTGCTAGTGCTGTTTTGGAGGAGTTAAACTAATATAGCAGGGGGATGGGAACCTATGCAGGGAGGCAGAGGGAAATAAAATGGAGGCAGATGCAAAAAATAGAAAGGAAAATAGTAAAAGTGGAGGACAGAGAAACCCAAGGGATAAAACAAAAAGAACCACATTACAGCAAAATTCTAAAGGGGTAAAGTGTGTTAAAAAGGCAAGCCTGAAGGCTCTGTGCCTCAATGCGAGGAGTATTCGGAATAAGGTGAACGAATTAACTGTGCAGACAGCAGTTAACGGATATGATGTAATTGGCATCATGGAGACATGGCTCCAGGATGACCAAGGCTGGGAACTCAACATCAGGGATATTCAACATTTAGGAAGGATAGACAGAGAGGAAAAGGAGGCGGGGTGGCATTGCTGGTTAAAGAGGAAAGGAATGCAATAGTAAGGAGGGACAATAGCTTGGATGATGTGGAATCGGTATGGGTGGAGCTGCGGAATACCAAAGGGCAGAAAACGGTAGTGGGAGTTGTGTACAGACCACCAAACAGTAGTAGTGAGGTTGGGGACAGCATCAAGTAGTAGTGAGGGTGTGCAGCGAAGGTTCACCAGACTGATTCCTGAGATGACGGGACAGACATATGAAGAGAGACTGGATCAACTGGCCTTTATACACTGGAGTTTAGAAGGATGAAAGGGGATCTCATAGAAACTTGCAAGGTTCTGACGGGACTGGACAGATTAGATGCGGGAAGCATGTTCCCGATGATGGAGAAGTCCAGAACCAGGGGACACAGTCTTAGAATAAGGGGTAGGCCATTTAGAACTGAGATGAGTAGAAACTTCTTCAGTCGGAGAGTTGTTAACCTGTGGAATTCCCTGCCGCAGAGAGTTGTTGATGCCAGTTCATTGGATATATTCAAGAGGGAGTTAGATATGGCCCTTACGTCTAAAGGGATCAAGGAGTATGGAGAGAAAGCAGGAAAGGGGTACTGAGGAAATGATCAGCCATGATCTTATTGAATGGTGGTGCAGGCTCGAAGGGCCGAATGGCTCAATCCTGCACCTATATTCTATGTTTCTATGTTTCGCTCAAACAAGAAATAAAGGATGTGTGCAATAAAGGTACAGTAGTTATCATGGGCGACTTTAATCTACATATAGCTTGGGCTAACCAAACTGGTAGCACTGCGGTGGAGGAGGATTTCCTGAAATGTATTAGGGATGGTTTTCTAGACCAATATGTCGATAAACCAACTAGAGAGCTGGCCATCCTAGACTGGGCGTTGTGTAATGAGAAGGGACTAATTAGTAATCTTGTTGTGCGAGGCCCCTTGGGGAAGAGTGACCATAATATGGTAGAATTCTTTATTAAGATGGAGAGTGACACAGTTAATTCAGAATGAGGCGTGAATTGGCTAGAATAGACTGGCAAATGATACTTAAAGGGTTGACGGTGGATAGGCAACAGCAAACATTTAAAGATCCCATGGATGAACTTCAACAATTGTACATCCCTGTCTGGAGTAAAAATAAAACGGGGAAGGTAGCTCAACTGTGGTTAACAAGGGAAATTAAAAATAGAGTCAAATCCAAAAAAGAGGCATATAAATTGACCAGAAAAAGCAGCAAACCTGAGGACTGGGAGAAATTTAGAATTCAGCAGAGGAGGACTAAGAGTTTAATTAAGAGGGGGGAAATAGAGCATGAGAGGAAGCTTGCAGGGAACATTAAAAACTGACTGCAAAAGCTTCTATAGATATGTGAAGAGAAAAAGATTAGTGAAGACAAACGTAGGTCCCTTGCAGTTGGATACAGGTGAATTTATAATGGGGAACAAAGAAATGGCAGACCAGTTGAACAAATACTTTGGTTCTGTCTTCACGAAGGAAGACACAAATAACCTTCCGGATTTACTAGGGGACCGAGGGTCTAGTGAGAAGGAGGAACTGAAGGATGAAAGAGCAGCGCATTTGGAAAGCAGTGACAGGATCGGTCCAAGTCAGCATGGATTTATGAAGGGGAAATCATGCTTGACAAGTCTTCTAGAATGTTTTAGGCGGGAAATTGTGTTCGGGAAATTGATGGGATTGAAGGCCGATAAATCCCCAGGGCCTGATAGTCTGCATCCCAGAGTACTTAAGGATGTGGCCCGAGAAATAGTGGATGTTTGGTGATCAGTTTCCAACAGTCTATCGACTCTGGATCATATTCCTATGGATTGGAGGGTAGCTAATGTAACACCAGTTTTTAAAAAAGGAGGGAGAGAAAATGGGTAATTATAGACTGGTTAGCCTGACATCAGTAGTGGGAAAAATGTTGGAATCAATTATTAAAGATGAAAGAGCAGCGCATTTGGAAAGCAGTGACAGGATCGGTCCAAGTCAGCATGGATTTATGAAGGGGAAATCATGCTTGACAAATCTTCTAGAATTTTTTGAGGATGTAACTCGTAGCATGGACAAGAGAGAGCCAGTACTGTAAACTCATATGTCAGTCCCGCCATCCCGGGAATCAGTCTGGTGAACCTTCGCTGCACACCCTCAATAGCAAGAACGTCCTTCCTTAGATTAGGAGACCAAAACTGAACACAATATTCCAGGTGAGACCTCACCAAGGCCCTGTACAACTGCAGTAAGACCTCCCTGCTCCTATACTCAAATCCCCTAGCTATGAAGGCCAACATGCTATTTGCCTTCTTCACCGCCTGCACGTCAACTTTCAATGACTGATGTACCATGGCACCCAGGTCTCGTTGCACCTCCTCTTTTCCTAATCTGCCGCCATTCAGATAATATTCTGCCTTCGTGTTTTGCCACCAAAGTGGATAACCTCACATTTACCCACATTATACTACATCTGCCATGCATTTGCCCACTCACCGAACCTGTCCAAGTCACCCTGCGGCCTCTTAGCATCCTCCTCACAGCTCACACCGCCACCCAGCTTAGTGTCATCTGCAAACTTAGAGATATTACACTCAATTCCTTCATCTAAATCATTGATGTATATTGTAAATAGCTGGGGTCCCAGCACTGAGCCCTGTAGTACCCCACTCGTCACTGCCTGCCATTCTGAAAAGAACCCGTTTATCCCGACTCTCTGCTTCCTGTCTGCCAATCAGTTCTCTATCCACGTCAATACATTACCCCCAATACCATGTGCTTTAATTTTGCACACCAATCTCTTGTGTGCGACCTTGTCAAAAAGCCTTTTGAAAGTCCAAATACACATCCACTGGTTCTCCCTTGTCCATTCTACCAGTCATATCCTCAAAAAATTCCAGAAGATTTGTCAAGCATGATTTCCCTTTCATAAGTCCATGCTGTCTTGGACCGATCCTGTCACTGCTTTCCAAATGCGCTATTTCATCTTTAATAATTGATTCCAACATTCTCTCCACCACTGATGTCAGGCTAACTGGTCTATAATTACCCGTTTTCTCTCTCCCTCCTTTTTTAAAAGGTGGTGTAACATTAGCTACCCTCCAGTCCATAGGAACTGATCAAGAGTCGACAGACTGTTGGAAAATGATCACCAATGCATCCACTATTTCTAGGGCCACTTCCTTAAGTACTCTGAGATGCAGACTATCAGGCCATGGGGATTTATCGGCCTTCAATCCCATCAATTTCCCTCACACAATTTCCTGACTAATAAGGATTTCCTTCAGTTCCTCCTTCTCACTCGACTCTCGGTCCCCTAGTATTTCCGGAAGGTTATTTGTGTCTTCCTTCGTGAAGATAGAACCAAAGTATTTGTTCAACTGGTCTGCCATTTCTTTGTTCCTCATTATAAATTCATCTGATTCTGACTGCAAGGGACCTACGTTTGTCTTCACTAATCTTTTTCTCTTCACATATCTATAGAAGCATTTGCAGTCAGTTTTTATGTTCCCAGCAAACTTCCTCTCATACTCTACTTTCCCCCTCCTAAGTAAACCCTTTGTCCTCCTCTGCTGAATTCTAAATTTCTCCCAGTCCTCAGGTTTGCTGCTTTTTCTGGCCAAATTATATGCCTCTTCCTTGGATTTAATACTATCCTTAATTTCCCTTGTTGCCACAGTTGAGCCACCTTCCCCATTTTATTTTTACTCCAGACAGTGATGTACAATTGCTGAAGTTCATCCATGTGATCTTTAAATGTTTGCCATTGCCTATCCACCGTCAACCCTTTAAGTATCATTCACCAATCTATTCTAGCCAATTCACGTCTCATACCATCGAAGTTACCTTTCCTTAAGTTCAGGACCCTAGTCTATGAATTAACTGTGTCACTCTCCATCTTAATAAAGAATTCTACCATATTATGGTCACTCTTCCCCTAAGGGGCCTCACACAACAAGATTGCTAATTAGTCCTTTCTCATTACACATCACCCAGTCTAGGATGGCCAGCCCTCAAGTGGGTTCCTCGACATATTGGTCTAGAAAACCATCCCTAGTACACGCGAGGAAATCCTCCTCCACCATATTGCTACCAGTTTGGTTAGCCCAATCTATATGTAAATTAAAAGTCGCCCATAATAACTGCTGTACCTTCATTGCACGCATCCCTAATTTCTTGTTTGATGCTGTCCCCAACCTCACTACTACTGTTTGGTGGTCTGTACACAACTCCCACTCATGTTTTCTGCCCTTTGGTATTCTGCAGCTCCATCCAAGCTAATGTCCTTCCTTACTATTGCGCTAATTTCCTCTTTAACCAGCAACGCTACCCCACCTCCTTTTCCTTTCTGTCTATTCTTCCTGAATGTTGAATACCCCTGGATGTTGAGTTCCCAGCCTTGGTCACCCTGGAGCCATGTCTCCGTGATGCCAATTATATCATATTCGTTAATTGCTGCCTGCGCAGTTAATTTGTCCACCTTATTATGAATACTCCTTGCATTGAGACATCACGCTGGTAGACATCACGCAGCATGTCTTCCAGCATGTTCGTGAACTTACATGGCTCAGCAAGACGTCGCAGGTCATCAATAAATCCCGAAACGTCCTGCCCCTCAGCACGAACATGCATGTAGAAACGATCGCGTGATATAATGATCCCCTCTTTTGGCGTCAGATGGTTACCCACCACCGTACGCAATTCCTCGTATCCTTTTTCCGCCGGACGTACAGACAAGAGAAGATTCTTCATGAGGCCGTAAATTTTCGGACCACACACGCTGAGGAGAACTGCCCTGCGCTTAACTGTGTACACCTCTGCCTCCATACCGTTGACCACAAAATACTGATCCAGGCGGTTGACAAAATCCTCCCAATCTTCGCCCTCCATGAAACGCCCCAGGATTCCAACAGTTGCCATTGTGCATGCGAAGTTTCTTAAATTATCTCGTCGCCAATTGTAATGACTCAAGAGTTTGGTTACTGTAAACTCACTCAAGTGCAACTGATTCATCTTTATTCCAGCCCGAGTGCCAGTTTGACAAAGACACGCAGCTTATATACAGGTGACCAAGCACACATGCCACATGCGTATAGCCTGATGACCTCCGACCGCGGCACCCTCTGGTGTCTGGTGACCCCCAAGCATTAATACATAACAGCTTCAGGTCTGCTGACCGAGGGCTGTGTGGCTCTTTGTCTGCCAGCGTGGATACGATGGGCCGAAATGGCCTCCTTCTGCACTGTAGATTTCTACGTTTCTATGTTTTCTTTGATCTAATACTATCTTTAAATTCACTTATTAGCCACGGTTGGACCACTTTTCCTGTGGGGTTTTTGTGCCTGAAAGGAATGTATGTTTGTTGTAAATTATGTATTAATTCTTTAAATGCTCGCCATTGCTTGTCTACCGTCATGCCTTTTGTATTTTCCCAATCTACCTTAGCCAACTCGCCCCTTATACCTACGTAGTTTCCTTTGTTTAGATTTAAGACTCTAGTTTTGGATTTAACTAAATTACTTTCAAACTTAATGTACAATTCTATATTATGGTCACTCTTCTCTAAAGGACACTTTACTAGAAGGTTATTAATTAACCCTTTCTCATTGCACAATACTGGGTCTAAAATAGTCTATTCTCTAGTTGATTCCTCAAAATAAGGTGGTTAAGAAGGCATACTGAATGCTTGCCTTTATTAGCCGAGGCATTGAATGCAAGGGCACGGAGGTTAAACTTGACCTGTATAAAATACTAGTTAGGCCACAGCTGGAGTACTGACTGCAGGGAAGTGGAGCTGAGTCCATGATCGGATCAGCCATGATCATATTATATGGCGGAGCAGGCTCGAGGGGCAGTATGGCTTACTCCTGCTTCTATTTCTTATGTTCTGGTCACCCCACTACAGGAAAGATGTGATTGCATTAGAGAGGGTAGAGAGGAGATTTACGAGGATGTTGTCTGGACTGGAGAATATTAGCTATGAGGAAAGATTGGATAGGCTGGGTTTGTTTTCTTTGAAACAGAGGAGGGCGAGGTGAGACCTTATTGAAGTGTATAAAATTATGAGGGGCCTAGATCAAATAGATAGGAAGGAAATATTTTCCATAGCAGAAAGGTCAACAGGGGGCATAGATTTAAAGTAATTGGGAGGAGGTTTAGAGGAGATATGATGGGAAATACTGTCACCCAGAGGGTGGTTGGGGTCTGGAACTCACTGCCTGAAAGGGTGATAGAGGCAGAAACCCTCACCATATTTATAAAGTACCTGGATGTGCACCTGAAGTGCTGTAACCTACAGGGCTACGGACCTGGAGCTGGAAAGTGGGATTAGGCTGGATAGCTCTTTGTCGGCCAGCGTGGACACGATGGGCCGAAATGGCTTCCCGTCCATGCTGTAAATTTCTTTGGTCGAACTTTGTTGCCACCAGGTTTTCTGGGCGCTCTCCCCCCTGAGCGAGTTTGGTGGAGGCCCCCAGCCGGCGGGGAGGGAAGACCACCCGCTGGCACGCTGCCAGTTTGTTCCGGGCAGTCCTCCGCTGCAGCAGGGAGGACCGCCGCACCAAGGCAGGTCTGACCTCAACGGTAAGAAAGAAGACCTGCAAAACAAGGTTAGTCCACTTTATTTTTTTCCCAGCGCTTCAGGAGGATGGGGTCCCCTGAAGGTTTTCTAGTGTTTTATTTTGTGGAAATTTTAATTTTTATCTGTTCCCCCCCCTCCCTGGGCCCTTGGCGGTACTTTGCTGAGGATCGCATTTGCCGCCGAGAATGGGAACTACCGCCTGTGCTGCCGAGATTCAGGGCGTAAGGCCGTTTTTTGCCGCCGGGCGGTCTTTCCAGGACTTTTTCATGAATCTTCTGACCAAAGTACCGTCAGGATCTCAGCGGTCCTTTGGGCAGCACTTGGGCCGAATGTAGCTTCCACTAAGTTCAGAACCATATGATCGAATTGCCCTGATTTACAATGAGTCACTTCTCAGCTTCTCAAGTGGACCCTGCTTAAGAGACACAGAAACGTTAGTCTTAATGTTTATTATTTGAGAATTGTGCCAAACAAGCAGAGTGAAAAGCCAGGAGCGACATCAGTCTGTCTTAAGGTTTGTAACATAGAAATTTACAGCACAGAAGGAGGCCATTTCGGCCCATCGTGTCCGCGCCGGCCGACAAAGAGCCACACGGCCCTCGGTCAGCAGCCCTGAAGGTTACATATAAACCTATGAACAATGAACAATGGCGGAAAGGTAAAAAGCAGTCCGCCCCACACAACTGCGACATCCCCTGCACCACAAGATTCTACACTCCACCCCAACCGGAGTCATGTGATCTCCTGGGAGAGGCAAAATCCAGATAAAAACCCAGGCCAATTGGGGAAAATAAATCTGAGGAAATTCCTCTCCAACTCATCCAGGCGATTAAAAGTAGTCCAGATCACCCTGGCCGTATTCGATTCCCTGCAGTATTACCATCGTATCAGCACCAGCCAACAAGCGGTTATCCAGCCTAATCCCACTTACCAGCTCTAGGACCGTAACCCTGCAGGTTACGGTACTTTAAGTGCCCATTCAAGCACCTTTTAAATGTGGTGAGGGTTTCTGCATTCACCACCCTTCCAGGCAGTGAGTTCCAGACCCCCACAACCCTCTGCGTGACATCCATTACCTATTTCCCACATGGATCTCCTGTCAGATAGAAACCTCAGTCACAATGGGTACAGGTAACTGTAACCGAAAGTTCTCTGAAACAGGTCAATCCTCGATTAAACAATAAGGGGATAAGGGGTTATGGGGAGCGGGCGGGGAAGTGGAGCTGAGTCCATGATCGGATCAGCCATGATCGTATTGAATGGCGGAGCAGGCTCGACGGGCCGTATGGCCTACTCCTGTTCCTATTTCTTATGTTCTAATGACAATTACAGATCCATGTGATTTAAGGCTTTAGGAATAATTAGGGTTGTCAAACCTCCAGGAGTGGGAATCCCCAGTAATGAAAGATTATTCAGGAGAAACTCATGGGGCTTTGCGTGCTTTTTACATTTTCTTTCAACACTTTATTAGTCCCAGCAATATTAGAGATGGGCGAAAAGGCTGTTGGACTGGGGGGGGGGGGGGGGCGATTGGGGGTAGGTGGTGGTGAAACGAAAGCCCCAGAGCTGGCTAATCTCACAGTGGTAGATAATGGAGAGGACATTCCACGCACTGCGACGCTCAGTATCAAGGCAGGAGCTGTAAATAAAGCACATGAAAGATTTAGGCTGGATTGTGACCTTTGGGCGAGGGACCACTGAGCAGCTGGCCAGCTTATTTTTGGAGGCCTTGGCGGTTTACTCCTGTTTCTGTGGGGCCCAACAAAATAATTCAACATTTACCTTCGGCGGGCCTCTTCTTTTCCATCACTTGTGGAGCTGGTCGGAGCAGGCACTGCGTGGCTCTGAACAATTCCCAGCTAAAAGTGGGAAGCACAGTCCTATTCACGACGCAGGACTCCATCCCCATATTAAAAGGGACCTAATCCCCTGAATCATAGAAACTTACAGCACGGAAGGAGGCCATTTCAGCGCATCGTGTTCGCGCCGGCCGACAAGAGGCTATCCAGCCTAATCCCACTTTCCAGCTCTAGATCCATAACCCTGCAGGCCACGGCACTTCAAGTGCCCATCCAAACAGACGTCGCTTTGGTGGGAGACCCTTTTAAAAATAGAACCAGCCCAATCGCTGGTGTTCACCGGGCGGTAAGACCACTCACTCCATTCTGAGCGTTACTGTCCTGTGATCACCAGGTGAGGGAATGGAGAACCGGGCAACCCCAAGGTGTTTCATAAAAGGTATCTTGTGCAAGGTGTGTCGTCCAGTAGGTACAGACTGAAGGTTCTGCACAAGCTGCTGCTTTTTCTCTACAAACGGAGTGCACCCCATTCCTAGGGGAACCTTGGTTTCCCAGCTACACACTGCCACTGAATCCTCCACTTCAATCTCCGCAGGCAGTTTACTTTTCTCCAAGATTTGTGTTTTTCTAAAATAGATCTTGGGTTAACTCGTCACCCATTGATAAAAGCTGGGACAGCCCGTGCTGAGTGCTCCCAAGCTGCCAACACTTGGCCTTGAGCAGCAAGAACCTGGGGTCACTGCAGTCAAATTGCAGTCTGTATGTTGCAGAAAATAGATACAGCACCTTGCGCTCCAGATGTTAGATATATTCCTGCAGGGTGTTACAAGGCAGGGCACAGACTGATACACAGACACATATACAGTTGTAGACAGGTTGCCCTGCCCTGTATTACAGTTGAGGTACAGGCTACGAGCCCTGTAAGGGACAGGGGGCACAACAGTGTACACATTCTTCATCAGTTCCCACAGCGCTGCTCCTCGCTGCTACTTCTTCGGTGTAATCAAAGGTTTAAAGAGATGCCACAATTGCTTCTTCCTGTCGTTGATGCAGCCTGGAAATAAAACACAACCAGATGAGAAATGGGCTGGCCTGGAACCATCAACAAAGGAGAGTTATTGAGGATGGACAGGAGGGGTCAGTGAGGGGGAAGCTGTCACTATAGATGAACATAAAGGAGGAGAGTTCCCGGAACGTTCAATTGTTGAAGGCATCATGTGACTGAGCTTCAATTCCTACTCTATCCTTCTGAGCCAGCATAGCTGTTGGAGCAGCTCGATGGGCCACAGCGTACTCCTGCTCCTATTTATAATCAGAGAATGCCTACACACGGAAGGCCATTCATCGAGCCCGTGCCGGCTCTCAGCCAGTCCCCCTCTCCCGCCCTTTCCCCGGAGCCCTGCAAATGGTTTACCTTCAGGCAGTTATCCAACTCCCTTTTGAAAGCCACGATTGAGTCTGCCTCCACCACCCTGTCAGGCCGTGCATTCCAGATCCTAACCACTCGCTGCGTAAAAAAGTTTTCTTTTTACATCACCTTTGTTTCTTTGCCAATCACCTTAAATCTGTGTCCACTGGTTCTTGACCCTTCCACCAATGCGAACAGTTTCTCTCTATCTACTCTGTCCAGACCCCTCGTGATTTTGAACACCTCGATCAAATCTCCTCTCAACCTTCTATGCTCCAAGGAGAACAATCCCAGCTTCCCACGTCTATCCATGTAACTGAAGTCCCTCATCCCTGGAACCATTCTTGTAAATCTGTTCTGCCCCCTCTCTAAGGCTTCCTCATCCTTCCTAAAGTGTGGTGCCCAGAATTGGACACAGTGCTCCAGTTGGGGCTGAACCAGTGTTTTATACAGGTTCATAATTTCCACACTTTTGTACTCTATGTCTCTTGAGCCCAGGATCCCATAAGCCTTTTTAATCGCTTTCTCAACCTGCCCTGCCACCTTCAACGATTTGTGCACACATACCCCCAGGTCTCTCTGTTCATGCACCCACTTTAGGATTGTACCCATCAGTTTATATTGCCTCTCCTCATTCTACCAAAATGCAGCACTTCACATTTTTCTGCGTTAAATTTCATATGCCATTTCATCAGTCTGTCTGTGTCTTCCTGCTCATTTCTTATGTAGGACTGCGGCAATTGACAGCAGTGCCCAAGGGTAATCGCAGACCTGATCACTACCCAGTGATCCTTGTATCTAAGTGGATGTGGAGTGAGGACAGAATGGTCCTAGACTAGCCATCCACAGTCAAAACAGCCTGGCAATAGTCACTGTGTGGATGAAAAACGAGCCGGATGCCCAGTGATCCAGCAAGTGTCACAGCCTTCAGGAGAAAGGAGAAGGACAGCTCAGAGACA
This sequence comes from Pristiophorus japonicus, assembly GCF_044704955.1. Lineage (NCBI taxonomy): Eukaryota > Metazoa > Chordata > Chondrichthyes > Pristiophoridae > Pristiophorus > Pristiophorus japonicus. Next base: position 123,981,632 of record NC_091988.1, on the reverse strand, counting down.
GTGAGAGTGTGACAGACTATGGGATGCTGGACCACAAACACATGTCAGGGTTTTAAGAAGGATTGGAAATGGAATCTGGGGATATTTAGTTGTAACTTGTTTGGAAGGGTAGGTAAGATGGACCAATTATTTTCCTGCCCAAAGATGACAGTTTGCAGAGTGGATGGTTGTATTAACTTTGAATTCTTCACGCATTGAATTATAGATTTCAACTGGGAGGCATGGATTGCTGAGTTGAGAGGTAAAAGTAGTTGATCCTGTGGGAAATAAAGTCACAAATAACTGACTCTGGTTAGACATCAAAATAAACCAAGCTAACACTTGGGGATTGCTGTAGACTAGGAGGTCAGTATGAAAACACTTTGCTCAATGAAGGCTGTGCGAGAACAGGAAAGTTATTTTAATGGAAGACTTCATTCAACCTAATTGAACAAACCCAGGAAGTTCGGACTGAGAGTCGGTAAATAACGCACGACTGTCTCATGACTCGGTGTGTTAGAGAAGCAGTGTTCAAACTTAACAACAAGCTGCACACTTTAAAGTTGCATGAGGATGGAATACTTTATGCATTGTGGAAATTGTAAGATGTTTGGGTTCCAGGCCCGGGTCTGGAGGGTTTGATCTGCAACTGCCGCAAACTGCTCGATGCTCTCAGGGCTGGAGTGGTCGGCCCAGAGTGACTCGCCTCGTATCGAAATATCTGGGAGGGAGAAGGTTTTATAGGGATTGTATTAGAGAAGGCCACACTGGTGGTAGGATTAGGAGGAGACCCCGTTATCTAGAGGAGGGTGCGTCTCTGTTAGAGAGGGGGGAGGAATCATGACCGGGGAGTGGGGCAGGAACTGTCATCCTTGGGGCTCTCCAACAAGGTCTCTCCTCTGGAGAGAGAGGACGTGGAGACTCAAAAGAGGCTGTGACATTGAGGATGCACTGGGGCAATGCAGCAGCATTAGGCAAGGGCGATCCATGCACTGGGGCAATGCAGCAGCCTTAGGCAAGGGTGAGCCATGCACTGGGGCAATGCAGCAGCCTTAGGCAAGGGTGAGCCATGCACTGGGGCAATGCAGCAGCCTGTCGGGGAAGGAGGGGGAAAGAGAAAGAGAAAGAGGACAGACCAGTTGTGGTATTAGGGGATTTGATGATTCAGTTTACAGGTGGAATTCGGTGCACACCAGACCCAGATAGATGGATGGTGTGTTGTCTCCCTGGTGCACGGGTGGAGCACCTGAATACTGTTTATGCTGTACTATTTATTTTAGTAATTAACCCTCTGGTTTCTCAATTCTGTTAATACTGTACTATATATTATTACAATAGAAAACCTTAACCCTCAATGTTATTAACATTGTACTACTTGTCCTGGCCAATATTTATCCCTCAATTAACATCACTAAAACAGATTATCGGGTCATTATCACATTGCTGTTTGTGGGAGCTTGCTGTGCGCAAACTGGCTGCCGCGTTTCCCACATTACAATAGTGACTGCACTCCAAAAGTAGTTTATTGGCTGTAAAGCGCTTTGGGACGTCTGGTGGTTGTGAAAGGTGTTATATCAATGGAAGTCTTTCTTTACTTAGCGTAAGACCCATGCTTTTGTATGCCTCAGTAAATACATCGACTATATCTTGGAGTTCAGCCTCAGAATGTGCGCAGATGTAGGCGTCGTCCGCGTACTGTGGCTCGACAACAGAGGTTGGGGTGGTCTTGGACCTGGCCTGGAGACGGCGAAGGTTGAACAGGTTCCCACTGGTTCTGTAGTTTAGTTCCACTCCAGCAGGGTGCTTGTTGACTGTGACGTGGAGCATGGCAGCGAGGAAGATTGAGAAGAGGGTTGGGGCGATGATGCAGCCCTGCTTGACCCCGGTCCGGACGTGGATTGGGTCTGTAATGCATCCATAAGACAACGGTCCTCCACCAGCCTGTCCTCGCTGCACAGCACTGCCCCCCCAGTCATCAAGATCTGGACAACGTGGACCATTTCCCAGACCTCCGGAGGTATCAGAATCAACAAGAGCAGATATTGATGAGGAGATTCAACGCCGCCTCCAGTGCGCCAGCGCAGCCTTTGGCCGCCTGAGGAAAAGACCAGGCCCTCAAATCTGCCACTTAGCTCATGGTCTACAGGGCTGTAGTAATACCTGCCCTCCTGTATGGCTCAGAGACATGGACCATGTACAGTAGACATCTCAAGTTGCTGGAGAAATACCACCAACGATGTCTCCGCAAAGTCCTACAAATCCCCTGGGAGGACAGACGCACCAACATTAGTGTTCTCGTCCAGGCCAACATCCCCAGCATTGAAACACTGATCACACTCGATCAGCTCTGCTGGGCGGGCCACATTGTCCGCAGGCCAGACACGAGACTCCCAAAGCAAACGCTCTACTCAGAACTCCTTCATGGCAAATGAGCAAAGTAGACAGAGGAAACGTTACAAGGATACCCTCAAAGCCTCCCTGATAAAGTGCGACATCCCCACTGACACCTGGGAGTCCCTGGCCAAAGACCACCCTAAGTGGAGGAAGTGCATCTGGGAGGGCACTGAGCACCTCGAGTCTCAACGCTGAGAGCATGCAGAAACCAAGCGCAGGCTATTTGTCCCACCTGTGACAGAGACTGTGGCTCTCATATTGGACTGTACAGCCACCTAAGGACTCATTCTAACAGTGGAAGCAAGTCTTCCTCGATTCCTAGGGACTGCCTATGGTGATGATTTCTTTACTTATTACAGTATTAACCAACCTGACCAATAAATGCAGTCAATACTGTACTATCCATTACAGTATTGACTCATCTGACATGTGAATACTGGTAGTACTGTATTTATTACAGTAATAAATGCCCTGACCTCTCAATGCTGTGTTACTTCTCGTTTCTCGATCATGCTGAGGCAACTGAAAAATTACAAAACGCTTCCTGGAAGTGAGAATCCCCGGACCTAGCAGCAGTCTGCAGTTTACAAGTTGGTCGGAAATCTAGGCTAATATCACCCTCCCAACCCAATGAAACCCCCTGCAAGATGGCCCGTATTCCTGGGGCAGGAGTTTGTGGCTGAAACTCTCCTGGTGCAGTGTGTTTCTGTACCCATGCTGTGTCGGAGGGTGCTCCGTGGAGCTCGATTACTGTATTCACCTGCCCATGGGCCACACCCGAAGGTGAAAGCCCCATTGATGTTGGGGCTCTGGTGTATGACCTGTATGTGAGTACATTTCAAATTCCTTTGCCACCCTCCCACCAGGACCCCTCAAGGTTGGGTTGGCCTGTATGTGCATCAGTACAGTATTACACCCAGCTTCAATAACAGAAAGGAAAGCTATTTATTAACCTTCTGCAACTATAAAATAAAACAAGAACGGTGAGCAGAATTGAGACTGCTGTTGTTATTACCCAAGTGAGTGTTAGCAATGAGGCTGATGCCTCCTTCGAAGTTTCCATCGTCACTATAAACAGGACCATCATTCCACATCAAATCAAATCCTCCGATCTGCTTCTCCTTCCCGGATAGTCTGTAAAACATAGTCTGTCTTGGAAAGAACATGGTACGCTAACAAAGGACAAAGATTCTCCTTCATAAGGAACATCTTGGGTGATATGTTCCACACCTCCATTCTGTTACATGGGGTCTTTATTGCATGTTATTTTTCATCTGCCTCCTCTCTCTGCACCATTCCTAACTGAGAATTAGCCAACAAGCACTCAACCAATTGGCTTCACTTGAAAGTCAATGGCTGTGGCCTATAAATTGGGTGAAGCAGCGGAATATTTTAGGCATTACACAGCCTACTAAGTCCCCAAATTGGTGGTTTCCGCCACATTTGTAGAGGAATGCTCCCCGAGAGCCTGTAAAGTCAATTTGGGGGGATTTCATCCCATTCCACTGCAAAACCACCAACAGAGGAGAACTCGGTCTACTCGGTCTCACCATAACTCTGGTAGCTGATGGTCCAGTTCCTCACCGCAGACTTTGTGCTGCCTTTTGTCATGGGGAGATGTGTCTGTAGCATTGAGGGGTGGACATTCGGTGCACACTGGAGTCTATGCAGCACTGCTGGGTCTTGGAGATAGGATCCATCTGGAGGCGAGAATATTGGTCATCATGGGCGAGGTGGAATGTGTGGCATTGGTCAAGCTGCTGCCTTTCTTATGCCAAACTCTATGTGTTTGGGGGATTGACAAAGGCTGTGCAGAGTGCTTGGTAGGGAGTCTCAGGGTTCCATTTCCATTATGATAGAAGGGCAGGGGTCAGACCTGGTCCCTCAAGCCAGAGCGGTTTAGTGATAAGGACCCATGTTTGGGAGGCTCAATCCCCTATTCCTACTTAGGAAGCTGAATGTGCTGGAGGTATTTTCATGGCACTGTTCTATTCAGCTCAGTCCCCTCGATAATCTCACGTACTATGTACCAATCCATTATCTTTAGGACGGTATCAGCTTACACTCGTGCTTATGTGATAACCGAGAGTACTATGAAGGTCTGTGCACAGTGCCTCTGACTGACAACACTTCCCCACCATTTCTCAACAACTAGTGTTACTTCCTGTTCTATTACACAGCACGGGATTGCTGTAATAGTTGTGTTACTTCCTGTTCTATTACAGGATTGCTGGAATAGCTTCTGACACTCCCTTGCAGTACTGAGCTGTGTTGGAAGTGCTGTCTTTATACCAAGACATTAAATCAAGGCCCCGTCTGCCAGCAAGTCTGGACTCTTAAGAACCGCAGAGCAGGAAGTTCTCCTCGTGTCCTGCCGAACATTCCTCCCTCCACAGTGCTCCTTCATCTTATCGCTGTTTGTGAGAGCTTGCTGTGCACAAGTTGCCTGCTGCATTTGCTTACAAAACAACTTTAAAAGAGTGATTCACTGGCTGTGAAGCATTTCCGAACAGCCCGAGGAGACACGATATGAAGGCAAGGTCTTTCTTTACTCACCTTCCTTCCATGTCTACAACATGCATCGTGTCCTCTAGCAAGCGACACTTCAGCTCGTAATCTTCTTGGCTGCTAGCTATCAGCGAAGGAGAGGCATTCACTTCCAAAAGCCACCTAAGGAAATAGTTAGGGTGGGATTGTAAAACTCAAAGTTTTCTCAAAATTCAAAGATTCCCCCTCTGTGTGAAGAAACCCTAAGGAAGGATCATTTTGGACTTGTTTAAAATTAACTTTGGGATTTTAAAAGATCCATGAGTCTGCAGGGGAAAAGGGCTGAAAAACCAGGGGACAACTAGCCTCTGAAAAAGCCAGTTTTTGGATATTTGAGCAGTCTGGGATATTAGAACTAAACAAATTGTCTGGGGAACTGTGTAATGTCCCCAGGAGACGTTAACATAGCAACAATTGACCCAAAGATAGCCAGCTATAGCTCTAAGCATGAAACCCATCCAGCACATGCATAATGTTAATCATTTTTCCGGCCTGCATGGAAAACCCAGGCCTAGGCAGACAACGTAAACACTAAAACTAATTTTTACAATCGCAACTCGAATCCAACAGATCGGCACATCCTGAACAAGTTATCGTTAACGAGCCGCCAAAATTTAACAAAGAATTATCAAGTCCGCCAAAACTAAGACAAAGAATCGGGTTTGATTTGGCTCGCAGATTAGAAAGGCTCTCAAAGTATAACTGAGGCCCTGGTTTACGGGTTAATAAGCCTTCTGAGCAACTAGAGCCTTCACTACACTATCAGCTTTTGAGCGACCAGCGCTCCATCCGCGTCTTCAGCCTTGACGGCACTCCTGGGCTTCACTGCTCTGCTACCGAAGGAGGAAGAACATCATCAAAAAGGCAGAGAAAAGCAGTTCCCAGCGACTTCGGACATCGCCATCACAGCAGCAACTGACCACAGCCAACGTGGTAACATCGAACCACCGCGATCGACAAATCCTAAGAAAGAAACTACCCGAGAAGAAACTGAAAATTCAAAAGTTTTCCGCTCTACAAACTATTCCTGGCTTACAACGGGTGAAACATTACCGAAAGTAACCCAAAGCCCTACTCCTACCAGAAGAAAGTGGGTACTCACGCCATAAATCCAATATGTGCCCTACCGCATCAGCAGACACCACCCAACTGAAGACTACGCAGCAAGAAGTCTTCCACGATGTTCGGGGTACGGCAAGCAGAACCTAGAGTCCAGCGAACCCGAAACCGCGAACCTCTGCTAACTGTCAATAAGAGGATTGGTGAGCACTATCCCTGTTGCCCCAGAGTTTAACTTAGTCAGATTTAGGCATTGGGAGGGGGAAGGTAATTATTCTCTGTAACCCCTTTTGTATGTGTGATAGAGTGTTCCTTATTCTAGTGATTGCAAGTTTTGACATTGTACTTTTCTTTCCTGAATAAAATCAAGTTTCTTGCACCAAAACCAGTTGTCTGCTGCACTTTATCACATCCCCAAATAAATCCAAAGTCTAGAAGCCGGGGAGTGGGAGCGATTCGAACTGCTCAGGTCAGAAGTGAACCTGACCCCGAGACCACACCCGACAGGATGGAGCGGATGCAAGAGCTGCCCAGTGCAACAGAGGGCAAGGCATTGATACAGCAGAGAAAAGCAAGGGAAGGAAACACCAGAGTAACAGTACCCAGTACAACACATACAGAATCATACAACATATACATGTACACACAGTCACAACACACATATACACAGTCACGCCACACATACCTGTTCACAGACAGAGCCACACATACATGTGCACAGTCACACAACACATGCATGTACAGTCATACAATTCATACATGTACACAGTCATACAACACATACATGTACGCACATAGCCGCACAACACGTACACACAACGCATGCATGTACAGTCACACAATACATACCTATACAGAGCAACACAACACATGTACATACACCCAAACAGACATGTACACATAACGCATACATGTGCACACAACGCATACATGTACAGTCATACAACAGAGCCACACAGCACCTACATGTACACACAAAGCCACACAGCACATACATGTACACATAGCCACAGAACATATACATATATTCACACGCAGCCACAGAACATATACATAAGAACATAAGAAATAGGAGCAGGAGTAGGCAACATTTAAAGATCACATGGATGAACTTCAGCAATTGTACATCCCTGACTGGAGTAAAAATAAAACGGGAAAGGTGGCTAAACCGTGGCTAACAAGGGAAATTCCGGGTAGTGTTAAATCCAAGGAAGAGGCATATAAATTGGCCAGAAAAAGCAACAAACCTGAGGATTGGGAGAAATTTAGAATTCAGCAGAGGAGGACAAAGGGTTTAATTAAGAGGGGGAAAATAGAGTACGAGAGGAAGCTTGCCGGGAACATAAAAACTGACTGCAAAAGCTTCTATAGATATGTGAAGAGAAAAGGATTAGTGAAGACAAACGTAGGTCCCTTGCAGTTGGATTCAGGTGAATTTATAATGGGGAACAAAGAAATGGCAGATCAACTGAACAAATACTATGGTTCTGTCTTCATGAAGGAAGACACAAATAATCTTCCGGATGTACTAGGGAACCGAGGGTCTAGTGAGAAGGAGGAACTGAAGAAAATCCTTATTAGGCGGGAAATTGTGTTAGGGAAATTGATGGGATAGAAGGCCGATAAATCCCCGGGGCCTGATAGTCTGCATCCCAGAGTACTTAAGGAAGTGGCCCTAGAAATAGTGGATGCATTGGTGATCATTTTCCAACATTCTATCGACTCTGGATCAGTTCCTATGGACTGGAGGGTAGCTAATGTAACACCACTTTTTAAAAAGGGAGGGAGAGAGAAAGCAGGTAATTATAGACCGGTTAGCCTGACATCAGTAGTGGGGAAAATGTTGGAATCAATTATTAAGGATGAAATAGCAGCGCATTTGGAAAGCAGTGACAGGATCGGTCCAAGTCAACATGGATTTATGAAGGGGAAATCATGCTTGACAAATCTTCTGGAATTTTTTGAGGATGTAACTAGTAGAGTGAACAAGGGCGAACCAGTGGATGTGATGTATTTGGACTTTCAAAAAGCTTTTGACAAGGTCCCACACAAGAGATTGTGTGCAAAATCAAAGCACATGGTATTGGGGATAATGTATTGACGTGGTTAGAGAACTGGTTGGCAGACAGGAAGCAGAGAGTCGGGATAAACGGGTCCTTTTCAGAATGGCAGGCAGTGACTAGTGGAGTGCCGCAGGACTCAGTGCTGGGACCCCAGCTCTTTACAATATACATCAATGATTTGGATGAAGGAATTGAGTGTAATATCTCCAAGTGTGCAGATGACATTAAACTGGGTGGTGGTGTGAGCTGTGAGGGGCATGCTAAGAGGCTGCAAGGTGACTTGGACATGTTAGGTGAGTGGGCAAATGCATGGCAGATGCAGTATAATGTGGATAAATATGAGGTTATCCACTTTGGTGGCAAAAACACGAAGGCAGAATATTATCTGATTGGCGGCAGATTAGGAAAAGGGGAGGTGCAACGAGACCTGGGTGTCATGTTACATCAGTCATTGAAGGTTGGCATCAGGTACAGCAGACGGTGAAGAAGGCAAATGGTATGTTGGCCTTCATTGCTAGGGGATTTGAGTATAGGAGCAGGGAGGTCTCACTGCAGTTGTACAGGGCCTTGGTGAGACCTCACTTAGAATATTGTGTTTTGTTTTGGTCTCCTAATCTGAGGAAGGCCTAATCTTTTTCTCTTCACATATCTATAGAAGCTTTTGCAGTCAGTTTTTATGTTCCCTGCAAGCTAACTCTCATACTCTATTTTCCCCCTCCTAATTAAACCCTTTACCCTCCTCTGCTGGATTCTAAATTTCTCCCAGACCTCAGGTTTGCTGCTTTTTCTGGCCAGTTTATATGCCCTTCCTTGGATTTAACACTATCCCTAATTTCTCTTGTTAGCCATGATTGAGCCATCTTCCCCATTTTATTTTTACTCCAGACAGGGATGTACAATTGCTGAAGTTCAACCATGTGATCTTTAAATGTTTGCCATTGCCTATCCACCATCAACCCTTTAAGTATCCTTGCCAATTCACGTCTCATACCGTCAAAGTTACCTTTCTTTAAGTTCAGGACGCTAGTCTCTGAATTAACTGTGTCACTCTCCATCTTAATGAAAAATTCTACCATATTATGGTCACTTCCCCAAGGGGCCTCGCACGACCAGATTGCTAATTAATCCTCATTACACAAGACCCAGTTTAGGATGGCCTGCTCTTTCGTTGGTTCCTCGACATATTGGTCTAGAAAACCATCCCTAATACACTCCAGGAAATCCTCCTCCACCATATTGCTACCAGTTTGTTTAGACCAATCTATATGTAGATAAAGTCGCCCATGATAACTGCTGTACTCTTATTGCACGCGATCCTAATTTCCTGTTTGATGCTATCCCCAATCTTCCTACCACAGTTTGGTGGTCTGTACACAACTCCCACTAACGTTTTCTGCCCTTTGGTATTTCGCAGCTCCACCCATATAGATTCCACATCATCCAAGCTAATGTCCTTCCTTACTTTTGCGTTAATCTCCTCTTTAACCAGTAACGCTACCCCACCTCCTTTTCCTTCCTGTCTATCCTTTGTGAATATTGAATACCCCTGGATGTTGAGTTCCCAGCCTTGGTCACCCTGGAGCCATGTCTCCGTAATCCCAATTACATCATATCCATTAACTGCTATCTGTGCAGTTAATTCATCCACCTTATTACGAATGCTCCTCAGTCAGAGACTTCAGGCTTGTTTTTTTAACACTCTTGTCCTTTTAAAATTATGTTGTAATGTGGCCCTTGTTCATTTTTGCCTGTGATTTCTCTGCCCTCCAGTTTTTCTCCTTCCTGCCTTTTGCTTCTGCCCCCTTTTTACTTCCCTCTGCCTCCCTGCGTAGATTTCTATCCCCCTGCCATAACTCCTTATCTCCTTATCGTTTAAGAAACTCTATTTCTATCTTAAATTTATTCAATGACCCAGCTTCCACAGCTCTCTGAGGCAGCGAATTTCACAGATTACAACCCTCTGAGAGAAGAAATTTCTGCTCATCTCAGTTTTAAATGGGCGGCCCCTTATTCTAGGATCATGCCCTCTAGTTCTAGTCTCCCCCATCAGTGGAAACATCCTCTCTGCATCCACCTTGTCGAGCCCCCTCATAATCTTTAATAGTTTCGATAAGATCACCTCTCATTCTTCTGAATTCCAATGAGTAGAGGCCCAACCTACTCAACCTTTCCTCATAAGTCAACTCCCTCATCTCTGGAATCAACCGAGTGAACCTTCTCTGAACTGCCTCCAAAGCAAATATATCCTTCCTTAAATATGGAAACCAAAACTACATGCAGTATTCCAGGTGTGGCCTCACCAATACCCTTTTTAACTGTAGCAAGACTTCCCTGCTTTTATACTCCATCCCCTTTGCAATAAAGGCCGAGATTCCATTGGCCTTCCTGATCACTTGCTGTACCTGCATACTATCCTTTTGTGTTTCATGCACAAGTACCCCCAGGTCCCAGCTGTACTGCAGCACTTTGCAATCTTTCTCCATTTAAATAATAACTTGCACTTTGATTTTTTTTCTACCAAAGTGCATGACTTTGCACTTTCCAACATTATACTCCATCTGCCAAATTTTTGCCCACTCACTTAGCCTGTCTATGTCCTTTTGCAGATTTTTTGTGTCCTCCTCACACATTGCTTTTCCTCCCATCTTTGTATCATCAGCAAACTTGGCTATGTTACACTCGGTCCCTTCTTCCAAGTCGTTAATATAGATTGTAAATAGTTGTACACATGTACAAACAATAGTAATACATGTATACACACACAGCCACACAACACAATCACAGTCAATCAGATTCACGATGAATCACACACACACAATCTGCTCCAGTTCACCCAGTGTCCTCACGGTTTCAGGTTCGTGTCGATCAGAATGTCATATCCATAAAGTTCAAAGCAGTGCTTGTCGTTAATAATCACGGTTTGAACACTCTGCAAACTTTTGATGAAGATGTTGTCCATGTCTCTGAAGAGCATTTCTACAGCCTCAGTGCCATGTTTTGCCATCATATACTGTCGCAGCTGTTGTAGCAACCACTTGCAGCCCTAGAAAAGCACAGAATCTCAGTGAGTCACATTGTTGTAACACAGAGTATCGCACCGTATCACAGTGAATCATTGTGTTGCAGTGAGTCGCGCTGTGTCGCAGTGAATCGCGCTGTGTCATACTGAATCACGCTGTGTCGTAGTGAGTCGCAGTGAATCGCACTGAGTAGCGCTGTGTCGCAGTGAGTCGCGCTGTGTCGCAGTGAATCGCGCTGTGTCGCAGTGAGTTGCGCTGTCGCAGTGAATCGCAGTGAGTCGCGCTGTGTCGCAGTGAGTCGCGCTGTGTCGCAGTGAGTCGCGCTGTGTCGCAGGGAGTCGCGCTGTGTCGCAGGGAGTCGCGCTGTGTCGCAGGGAGTCGCGCTGTGTCGCAGGGAGTCGCGCTGTAGCGCAGGGAGTCGCGCTGTAGCGCAGGGAGTCGCACTGTAGCGCAGGGAGTCGTGCTGTGTTTCAGTGTGTCGCACTGTATCGCAGTGAGTCGCACTGTGGCGCAATGAGTCGCAGCTCCTCTGCCAGTGCCCCTCCCAGCAGTGCCCCTCCAAGCAGAGCCCCCACCACCAGAGCTCCTCTCAGTAGTCCTATGACTGGTATGTCCCATCTCATTGGTCAATGCTTCTTACCTTTTCTGGATCGTAGTCGGGGGCAGTTTTCTGGACAGCGACATTTGTGAGATGTATGACTGTACGGTACAAGTTATGGAAGAAAACTGAGCTGCTGTAAAAATAACAATGGCTTCATGTTCATTAAATATTGCAGCTAGCTATAAATTAGTCATACCTCAATGGGTGTCACTCCCAGATAGAATGGTGGAAGCAAGGGTCCTGGAATAATTGAACAAACACTCAGCTGCTACAATGCGGAGGTGTTAGGGTCTCTCTAGATGGGCTGAATAATCTTCCTCATCCAAAACTGTCTTGTCATCTTATATAAAATATTATTGTATTGCACCAAAAATATATTGATATATAAAACATTTGATTATCTACCCTGTGAGGTCTTTATTCACTGACTGGAAGCTCACCTCGATCACAAGCCTAAGTCCCCAGTGCCCCTTTATGTATTGTGTGATGGAACAGACAGGATAGCATTGTGTCGTCTGGCTCTCGCTCCCAAACATATATAGAGGGGCACGCCCCATACCATTAGACTATTTCTCAGCAAAAATGAGACAACAATGAATCCACATCCACTCCAAGGCAGTGCCAGTTTCAATCTCAACTCTACGTGAAGTAACCTGATCACAGGTCAGTGGCAGTGATACCAAGCTTCAGTGTCTGAGGCAAGAGGAAATTCAGCACAAGCTGCCACTTGCGATTACTCACTGTCCCTCGCTGGAAAAAGAGAAACAGCAGACAGGCAACGATAGACCAGTCAGCCTACTATCACCAGTGGGAGAAAAAGTACAGGCCATAATATGGAGCCATATTAATATTCACCTGGAAAGATGTAGTGGCCTGGATATTGGATTGTGTCCGAATCGAAGCCTGATCGCAGTGCAGCTCACATTGTATGCATGCAATGAGGGCCAAGGTCTGACCACAGGCATCGGTCCATTGCTCAGTGTACAGTACAGGGAGCTGACGGTCCATCGCTCTCAGTGTACAGTGAGAGTTACAGTGAGTTACAGAGAGTTTCAGAGTTACTCAGAGTTAGAGAGAGTTAGAGAGAGTTAGAGAGAGTTAGAGAGAGTTAGAGAGAGGTGCACGGAGGTGCACGGAGTTGCACAGTTACAGAATTAGAGTTACAGAGCTACAGAGTTACAGTGAGTTACAGTGAGTTAGTGAGTTACAGTGAGTTACAGAGGGTTAGTGAGTTACAGTGAGTTAGAGAGTTACAGGGAGTTACAGAGAGTTAGTGAGTTACAGTGAGTTAGAGAGTTACAGGGAGTTACAGAGAGTTAGTGAGTTACAGTGAGCTACAATGTTAGAGAGTTGCAGAGTTAGAAAGTTGCAGAGTTAGAAAGTTGCAGAGAATTAGTGACTTAAAAGTTACAGTGAGTTACAGAGAGTTAGTTAGTGAGTTTCAGTGAGTCAGAGAGCTAGTGAGTTACAGTGAGTTACAGAGAGTTACAGAGAGTTAGTGAGTTACAGAGAGCTAGTGAGTTACAGAGAGTTACAGAGAGTTAGTAAGTTACAGAGAGTTACAGAGAGTTAGTGAGTTACAGTGAGCTACAATGTTACAAAGAATTACAGTGAGCTAGAGAGTTACAGAGACCTACAGAGAGTTACAGTTAGTTGCAGAGAGTTCATGAGTTAGAGAGTTAGTGAGTTGCAGTGAGCTGCAGTGAGCTGCAGTGAGTTGCAGTGAGTTGCAGAGAGTTACAGAGAGTTACAGAGAGTTACAGAGAGTTAGTGAGTAACAGAGAGTTACAGTGAGTAACAGAGAGTTACAGTGAGTAACAGAGAGCCACAGTGAGTTACAGGGAGTTCGTGAGTTGCCGAGAGTTGCAGAGAGTTACAGAGAGTTACAGAGTTGCAGAGAGTTACAAAGAGTTACAGAGAGTTAGTGAGTTACAGTGAGCTACAATGTTACAAAGAATTACAGTGAGCTACAGTGAGTTACAGAGACCTACAGAGAGTTACAGTTAGTTGCAGAGAGTTCATGAGTTAGAGAGTCAGTGAGTTGCAGTGAGTTGCAGTGAGTTACAGAGAGTTACAGAGAGTTACAGAGAGTTAGTGAGTAACAGAGAGCCACAGTGAGTAACAGAGAGCCACAGTGAGTAACAGAGAGCCACAGTGAGTAACAGAGAGCCACAGTGAGTTACAGTGAGTTACAGGGAGTTCATGAGTTGCCGAGAGTTGCCGAGAGTTACAGAGAGTTACAGAGAGTTGCAGAGAGTTACAGAGAGTTACAGAGTTGCAGAGAGTTACAGAGAGTTACAGAGAGTTACAGTGATTTACAGTGAGTTTCAATGAGTTAGAGAGAGTTAGTGAGTTACAGAGAGTTACAGAGTTACAGAGAGTTAGTGAGTTACAGAGAGTTACAGTGAATTACAGAGAATCACAGAGAGCCACAGTGAGTTACAGTGACTTACAGGGAGTTAGTGAGTTACAGAGAGTTACAGTGAGTTGCAGAGAGTTACAGAGAGTTAGTGAGTTACAGTGAGTTTCAGTGAGTTACACGGAGTTAGTGAGTTACAGAGAGTTACAGAGTTACAGAGTTACAGAGAGTCAGTGAGTTACAGAGGGTTACAGTGAGTTACAGTGAGTTACAGAGAATCACAGAGAGCCACAGAGAGCTACAGTGAGTTACAGTGAGTTACAGTTTGTTACAGTGATTTACAGGGAGTTAGTGAGTTACATAGAAACATAGGGCCCAAGTTTCCACATGATTTGCGCCTGATTTTTAGGAGCAACTGGTGGAGAACGGACTATCTTAGAAATCGCAATTCTCCACATTTTTTTTTCTGCAGTTCTAGTGAGGCAGAAGTTATACTTTGGAACAGAATTTTTTCTTCAAAAGGGGGCGTGTCCGGCCACTGACGCCTGATTTGAAAGTTTCCACAGTGAAAACGTACTGCAAACTAAAGTAGAATGGAGCAAGTGAAGATTTTTGTAGAACTGAAAAAACCTGTTCTACACATTAAAAAATCAGGCGCAGGTTACAAATTAGGCGTCCAGAACGAGGTGGGGGGGGGGCAAGGGAAGTCATTAAATTCTATAATAAATCCTTATTTATACTTATACAAATATTAAACAAATAAATCCAACCTGAATAAACATTTATAAGCAAAGAAAAGATTAAATAAACCATGTTCCTACCTGTGTGAAAGTGCTTCAGGCAGGCCTTTCGGGACCGAAGGCTGAACGGGCCCCAGCACCAGATTTACAGGTAGGTGGCGTTGGGTTGGAACGGGTCGGGGAGGTTCGGTTCGGTTCGGGTCGGGGGGAGAGAGAGAGAGGGAGAGAGAGGGGGGGTCGGGTCGGGTCCGGTCCAGTCAGGGAGCGGGAACAGGAGCGCGAGTCGGGTCGGGTCCAGTCGGGGGGCGGGGAGCGGGAACAGGAGCGCGGGTCGAGTCGGGTCAGTCGGGGGGGCGCGAGTGTCGGGTCTGGTCCGGAGGCAGGGGGGGAGGGGGGGGGCGCGAGTGTCGGGTCTGGTCCGGAGGCAGGGGGGGAGGGGGGGAGCGGGTGTCGGGTCTGGTCCGGAGGCAGGGGGGGAGGGGGGGGGAGCGGGTGTCGGGTCTGGTCCGGAGGCAGGGGGGGAGGGGGGGGGAGCGGGTGTCGGGTCTGGTCCGGAGGCAGGGGGGGAGGGGGGGGGCGCGAGTGTCGGGTCTGGTCCGGAGGCAGGGGGGGAGGGGGGGAGCGGGTGTCGGGTCTGGTCCGGAGGCAGGGGGGGAGGGGGGGAGCGGGTGTCGGGTCTGGTCCGGAGGCAGGGGGTGGGAGCGGGTGTCGGGTCTGGTCCGGAGGCAGGGGGGGAGGGGGGGAGCGGGTGTCGGGTCTGGTCCGGAGGCAGGGGGGGAGGGGGGGAGCGGGTGTCGGGTCTGGTCCGGAGGCAGGGGGGGAGGGGGGGGGGAGCGGGTGTCGGGTCCGGTCCGGAGGCAGGGGGGGAGGGGGGGGAGCGGGTGTCGGGTCTGGTCCGGAGGCAGGGGGGAGGGGGGGGGAGCGGATGTCGGGTCTGGTCCGGAGGCAGGGGGGGAGGGGGGGGGAGCGGGTGTCGGGTCTGGTCCGGAGGCAGGGGGGAGGGGGGGGGAGCGGGTGTCGGGTCTGGTCCGGAGGCAGGGGGGAGGGGGGGGAGCGGGTGTCGGGTCTGGTCCGGAGGCAGGGGGGGAGGGGGGGGGAGCGGGTGTCGGGTCTGGTCCGGAGGCAGGGGGGGAGGGGGGGGGCGCGAGTGTCGGGTCTGGTCCGGAGGCAGGGGGGGAGGGGGTGGGAGCGGGTGTCGGGTCTGGTCCGGAGGCAGGGGGGGAGGGGGGGGAGCGGGTGTCGGGTCTGGTCCGGAGGCAGGGGGGGAGGGGGGGGAGCGGGTGTCGGGTCTGGTCCGGAGGCAGGGGGGGAGGGGGGGGGAGCGGGTGTCGGGTCTGGTCCGGAGGCAGGGGGGGGGGTGGGGTGCGGGGAGCGGGTGTCGGGTCTGGTCCGGGGGGGGGGTGGGAGAGCAGGAGCTGGCCGTGGGAGGAGCCTTATTCACGCAGCCCCAGTGAGGCCATTCGGCCAGAGCTAGGGGCTGCGTGCTTCGGGCCCCTCCCACACAGTTCGGCGCGCATGTGCAGAGGTCCCGGCACTGTTTTCAGCGCAGGGACCTGGCTCCGCCCCCCCCACAGCTCGTGCTGGCTGCGCCGAGGGCCAGAGGACCTGCAAGTAGATGGAGAATACCGAGGATTTTTTTAGGCGCACTTTGTGGCGCGAAAAACGGGCGTCCAGGTCGGGACTGCGCCGTTCTAGGCGCGTGTGGAAACTTGGGCCCATAGACATAGAAAATAGGTGCAGGAGTAGGCAATTCAGACCTTCTAGCCTGCACCGCCATTCAATGAGTTCATGGCTGAACATGCAACTTCAGTACCCGCTTCCTGCTTTCACACCATACCCCTTGATCCCCCGAGTAGTAAAGACTTCATCTAACTCCCTTTTGAATATATTTAGTGAATTGGCCTCAACCAATTTCTGTGGTAGAGAATTCCACAGGTTCACCACTCTCTGGGTGAAGAAGTTTCTCCTCATCTCGGTCCTAAATGGCTTACCCCTTATCCTTAGACTGTGACCCCTGGTTCTGGACTTCCCCAACATTGGGAACATTCTTCCTGCATCTAACCTGTCTAAACCTGTCAGAATTTTAAATGTTTCTATGAGGTCCCCTCTCATTCTTCTGAACACCAGTGAATACAAGCCCAGTTGATCCAGTCTTTCTTGATAGGTCAGTCCCGCCATCCCGGGAATCAGTCTGGTGAACCTTCGCTGAACTCCCTCAATAGCAAGAATGTCCTTCCTCAGGTTAGGAGATCAAAACTGTACACAATACTCCAGGTGTGGCCTCACCAAGGCCCTGTACAATTGTAGCAACACCTCCCTGCCCCTGTACTCAAATCCCCTCGCTATGAAGGCCAACATGCCATTTGCTTTCTTAACCGCCTGCTGTACCTGCATGCCAACCTTCAATGACTGATGTACCATGACACCCAGGTCTCTTTGCACCTCCCCTTTTCCTAATCTGTCACCATTCAGATAATAGTCTGTCTCTCTGTTTTTACCACCAAAGTGGATAACCTCACATTTATCCACATTATACTTCATCTGCCATGCATTTGCCCACTCACCTAACCTATCCAAGTCGCTCTGCAGCCTCATAGCATCCTCCTCGCAGCTCACACTGCCACCCAACTTAGTGTCATCCGCAAATTTGGAGATACTACATTTAATCCCCTCGTCTAAATCATTAATGTACAGTGTAAACAGCTGGGGCCCCAGCACAGAACCTTGCGGTACCCCACTAGTCACTGCCTGCCATTCTGAAAAGTACCCATTTACTCCTACTCTTTGCTTCCTGTCTGACAACCAGTTCTCAATCCACGTCAGCACACTACCCCCAATCCCATGTGCTTTAACTTTGCACATTAATCTCTTGTGTGGGACCTTGTCGAAAGCCTTCTGAAAGTCCAAATATACCACATCAACTGGTTCTCCTTTGTCCACTTTACTGGAAACATCCTCAAAAAATTCCAGAAGATTTGTCAAGCATGATTTCCCTTTCACAAATCCATGCTGACTTGGACCTATCATGTCACCTTTTTCCAAATGCGCTGCTATGACATCCTTAATAATTGATTCCATCATTTTACCCACTACTGAGGTCAGGCTGACCGGTCTATAATTCCCTGTTTTCTCTCTCCCTCCTTTTTTAAAAAGTGGGGTTACATTGGCTACCCTCCACTCGATAGGAACTGATCCAGAGTCAATGGAATGTTGGAAAATGACTGTCAATGCATCCGCTATTTCCAAGGTCACCTCCTTAAGTACTCTGGGATGCAGTCCATCAGGCCCTGGGGATTTATCGGCCTTCAATCCCATCAATTTCCCCAACACAATTTCCCGACTACTAAAGATTTCCCTCAGTTCCTCCTCCTTACTAGACCCTCTGACCCCTTTTATATCCGGAAGGTTGTTTGTGTCCTCCTTAGTGAATACCGAACCAGAGTACTTGTTCAATTGGTCTGCCATTTCTTTGTTCCCCGTTATGACTTCCCCTGATTCTAACTGCAGGGGACCTACGTTTGTCTTTACTAACCTTTTTCTCTTTAAATATCTATGGAAACTTTTGCAATCCGCCTTAATGTTCCCTGCAAGCTTCTTCTCGTACTCCATTTTCCCTGCCCTAATCAAACCCTTTGTCCTCCTCTGCTGAGTTCTAAATTTCTCCCAGTCCCCGTGTTCGCTGCTATTTCTGGCCAATTTGTATGCCACTTCCTTGGCTTTAATACTATCCCTGATTTCGCTTGATAGCCACGGTTGAGCCACCTTCCCTTTTTTATTTTTACGCCAGACAGGAATGTACAATTGTTGTAGTTCATCCATGCGGTCTCTAAATGTCTGCCATTGCCCATCCACAGTCAACCTCTTAAGTATCATTCGCCAATCTATCCTAGCCAATTCACGCCTCATACCTTCAAAGTTACCCTTCTTTAAGTCTGGACCATGGTCTCTGAATTAACTGTTTCATTCTCCATCCTAATGCAGAATTCCACCATATTATGGTCACTCTTCCCCAAGGGGCCTCGCACAATAAGATTGCTAATTAATCCTCTCTCATTACACAACACCCAGTCAAAGATGGCCTCCCCCATAGTTGGTTCCTCGACATATTGGTCTAGAAAACCATCCCTTATGCACTCCAGGAAATCCTCCTCCACCGTATTGCTTCCAGTTTGGCTCGCCCAATCTATGTGCATATTACAGAGAGTTGCCGAGAGTTACAGAGAGTTACAGAGTTACAGAGTTACAGAGAGTTGCAGAGTTACAGAGAGTTGCAGAGTTACAGAGAGTTGCAGTGATTTACAGAGAGTTACAGAGAGTTACAGAGAGTTACAGAGAGTTACAGAGAGTTACAGAGAGTTACAGAGAGTTAGTGAGTTAAAGAGAGTTACAGAGAGTTACAGAGAGTTACAGTGAGTTACAGTGAGTTACAGTGAGTTACAGAGAGTTAGTGAGTTACAGAGTTACATAGAGTTAGTGAGTTACAAAGGGTTACAGAGAATCACAGAGAGCTACAGTGACTTCGAGAGTTAGTAAGTTACAGTGAGTTACAGAGAGTTAGTGAGTTACAGAGAGTTAGTGAGTTACAGTGAGCTACAATGAGCTACAGAGAGTTACAGAGACCTACAGAGAGTTACAGTTAGTTGTAGAGAGTTAATGAGTTAGTGAGTTACAGAGAGTTACAGAGAGTTACAGAGAGTTACAGAGAGTTAGTGAGTTACAGTGAATAACAGAGAGTTACAGTGAACAGAGAGTTACAGTGAGTAACAGAGAGTTACAGTGCGTTAGAGTTAGAGAATCACAGAGAGCCACAGTGAGTTACAGTGAGTTACAGGGAGTTAGTGAGTTACAGAGAGTTACAGGGAGTTGCAGAGTTACAGAGAGTTACAGTGATTTACAGAGAGTTACAGAGAGTTAGTGAGTTACAGAGAGTTACAGAGAGTTAGTGAGTTACAGAGAGTTACAGAGAGTTAGTGAGTTACAGAGAGTTACAGAGAGTTACAGAGAGTTACAGAGAGTTACAGAGTTACAGAGTTACAGAGTTACAGAGTTACAGAGAGTTAGTGAGTTACAAAGGGTTACAGAGAATCACAGAGAGCCACAGTGAGTTACAGTGACTTACAGGGAGTTAGTGAGTTGCAGAGAGTTACAGTGAATTGCAGAGAGTTACAATGACTTACAGGGAGTTAGTGAGTTACAGTGACTTACAGGGAGTTAGTGAGTTGCAGAGAGTTACAGTGAGTTGCAGAGAGTTACAATGACTTACAGGGAGTTAGTGAGTTACAGAGAGTTACAGTGAGTTGCAGTGATTTACAGTGATTTACAGTGAGTTGCAGAGAGTTGCAGAGTTACAGAGTTACAGATAGTTACAGTGATTTACAGAGAGTTAGTGAGTTACAGAGAGTTACAGAGAGTTAGTGAGTTACAGAGGGTTACAGTGAGTTACAGAGAATCAGAGAGCCACAGAGAGCCACAGTGAGTTACAGTGACTTACAGTGAGTTAATGAGTTAGAGTTAGTGAGTTGCAGAGAATTGCAGAGAGTTGCACAGAGTTACAGAGAGTTACAGAGTTACAGATAGTTACAGTGATTTACAGAGAGTTAGTGAGTTACAGTGAGTTACAGAGGGTTAGTGAGTTACAGAGAGTAACAGTTACAATTTGTTACAGTGAGTTACAGAGAGCCACAGAGAGTTGGTGAGTTACAGGGAGTTAGTGAGTTACAGAGAGTAACAGAGTTACAATTTGTTAGTGAGTTACAGAGAGCCACAGAGAGTTAGTGAGTTACAGAGAGTTGCAGAGAGTTAGTGAGTTACAGAGAGTTAGAAACATAGAAACATAGAAAATAGGTGCAGAAGCAGGCCATTCAGCCCTTCTAGCCTGCACCGCCATTCAATGAGTTCATGGCTGAACATGCAACTTCAGTACCCCCTTCCTACTTTCACGCCATACCCCTTGATCCCCCGAGTAGTAAGGACTTCATCTAACTCCCTTTTGAATATATTTAGTGAATTGGCCTCAACTACTTTCTGTGGTAGAGAATTCCACAGGTTCACCACTCTCTGGGTGAAGAAGTTTCTCCTTATCTCGGTCCTAAATGGCTTACCCCTTATCCTTAGACTGTGACCTCTAGTTCTGGACTTCCCCAACATTGGGAACATTCTTCCTGCATCCAACCTGTCCAAACCCGTCAGAATTTTAAACGTTTCTATGAGGTCCCCTCTCACTCTTCTGAACTCCAGTGAATACAAGCCCAGTTGATCCAGTCTTTCTTGATAGGTCAGTCCCACCATCCCGGGAATCAGTCTGGTGAATCTTCGCTGCACTCCCTCAATAGCAAGAATGTCCTTCCTCAAGTTAGGAGACCAAAACTGTACACAATACTCCAGGTGTGGCCTCACCAAGGCCCTGTACAACTGTAGCAACACCTCCCTGCCCTTGTATTCAAATCCCCTCGCTATGAAGGCCAACATGCCATTTGCTTTCTTAACCGCCTGCTGTACCTGCATGCCAACCTTCAATGACTGATGTACCATGACACCCAGGTCTCGTTGCACCTTCCCTTTTCCTAATCTGTCACCATTCAGATAATAGTCTGTCTCTCTGTTTTTACCACCAAAGTGGATAACCTCACATTTATCCACATTATACTTCATCTGCCACGCATTTGCCCACTCACCTAACCTATCCAAGTCACTCTGCAGCCTCATAGCATCCTCCTCGCAGCTCACACTGCCACCCAACTTAGTGTCATCCGTAAATTTGGAGATACTACATTTAATCCCCTCGTCTAAATCATTAATGTACAATGTAAACAACTGGGGCCCCAGCACAGAACCCTGAGGTACCCCACTAGTCACTGCCTGCCATTCCGAAAAGTACCCATTTACTCCTACTCTTTGCTTCCTGTCTGACAACCAGTTTTCAATCCACGTCAGCACACTACCCCCAATCCCATGTGCTTTAACTTTGCACATTAATCTCCTGTGTGGGACCTTGTCGAAAGCCTTCTGAAAGTCCACATATACCACATCAACTGGTACTCCTTTGTCCACTTTATTGGAAACATCCTCAAAAAATTCCAGAAGATTTGTCAAGCATGATCTCCCTTTCACAAATCCATGCTGACTTGGACCTATCATGTCACCATTTTCCAAATGCGCTGCTATGACATCCTTAATAATTGATTCCATCATTTTACCCACTACTGAGGTCAGGCTGACCGGTCTATAATTCCCTGCTTTCTCTCTCCCTCCTTTTTTAAAAAGTGGGGTTACATTGGCTACCCTCCACTCGATAGGAACTGATCCAGAGTCAATGGAATGTTGGAAAATGACTGTCAATGCAGTTACAGAGAGTTACAGAGTTACAGTGAGTTAGAGAGAGTTACAGGGAGTTACAGTGAGTTACAGTGAGTTGCAGTGAGTTACAGAGAGTTAGTGAGTTACAGTGAGCTACAATGAGCTACAGAGAGTTACAGAGACCTACAGAGAGTTACAGTTAGTTGCAGAGAGTTAATGAGTTAGAGAGTTAGTGAGTTGCAGTGAGTTGCAGTGAGTTACAGAGAGTTACAGAGAGTTACAGAGAGTTACAGAGAGTTACAGAGAGTTACAGAGAGTTAGTGAGTTACAGTGAGTTACAGTGAATAACAGAGAGTTACAGTGAATAACAGAGAGTTACAGTGAATAACAGAGAGTTACAGTGAGTAACAGAGAGTTACAGAGAATCACAGAGAGCCACAGTGAGTTACAGTGAGTTACAGGGAGTTAGTGAGTTACAGAGAGTTGCCGAGAGTTGCCGAGAGTTCCAGAGAGTTCCAGAGAGTTAGAGTTACAGAGTTGCAGAGTTGCAGTGAGTTGCAGAGAGTTAGTGAGTTACAGAGAGTTAGTGAGTTTCAGTGAGTTACAGAGAATTAGTGAGTTACAGAGAGTTACAGAGAGTTACAGAGAGCCACAGAGAGTTAGTGAGTTACAGAGAGTTACAGAGAGTTACAGTGAGTTACAGTGAGTTGCAGAGTTGCAGAGAGTTACAGTGATTTACAGAGAGTTCGTGAGTTACAGTGAGTTACACAGAGTTACAGTGAGTTACACAGAGTTGCACAGTTACAGAGTTACAGATAGTTACAGTGATTTACAGAGAGTTACAGAGAGTTACAGAGAGTTAGTGAGTTACAGAGAGTTAGAGAGTTAGAGAGTTAGTGAGTTACAGAGTTAGTGAGTTACAGAGAGTAACAGAGTTACAATTTGTTACAGTGAGTTACAGAGAGTTAGTGAGTTACAGTGAGTTACAGAGTTACAGAGAGTTACAGAGAGTTAGTGAGTTACAATGAGTTACAGAGTTACAGAGTTACAGAGAGTTACAGAGAGTTACAGAGAGTTACAGAGAGTTACAGAGAGTTAGTGAGTTACAAAGGGTTACAGAGAATCACAGAGAGCCACAGTGAGTTACAGTGACTTTCAGGGAGTTAGTGAGTTGCAGAGAGTTACAGTGAGTTGCAGAGAGCTGCAGAGAGCTGCAGAGAGTTGCAGAGAGTTGCAGAGAGTTGCAGTGATTTACAGAGAGTTCGTGAGTTACAGTGAGTTACCGAGAGTTACAGAGTTACAGAGAGTTACAGAGTTACAGAGAGTTGCAGAGTTACAGAGAGTTGCAGAGTTACAGAGTTACAGATAGTTACTGTGATTTACAGAGAGTTAGTGAGTTACAGAGAGTTACAGAGAGTTACAGAGAGTTAGTGAGTTACAGTGAGTTACAGTGAATAACAGATAGTTACAGTGAATAACAGAGAGTTACAGTGCGTTAGAGAGTTAGAGAATCACAGAGAGCCACAGTGAGTTACAGTGAGTTACAGAGAGTTACAGTGAGTTACAGTGAGTTACAGAGAGTAGCAGAGAGTTGCAGAGAGTTGCAGAGAGTAGCAGAGAGTTGCAGAGAGTTGCAGAGAGTTACAGAGAGTTGCAGAGAGTTGCAGAGAGTTACAGAGAGTTAGTGAGTTACAGAGAGTTACAGAGAGTTACAGAGAGTTAGTGAGTTACAGTGAGCTACAATGTTACAAAGAGTTACAGTGAGCTACAATGAGCTACAATGAGCTACAGAGAGTTACAGAGAGTT
Organism: Pristiophorus japonicus; assembly: GCF_044704955.1. NCBI lineage: Eukaryota > Metazoa > Chordata > Chondrichthyes > Pristiophoridae > Pristiophorus > Pristiophorus japonicus. The sequence goes on along the minus strand of NC_091988.1, from coordinate 123,957,767 downwards.
ACAGAGAGTTACAGAGAGTTACAGAGAGTTGCAGAGAGTTACAGTGAGTTACAGAGAGTTGCAGAGAGTTACAGAGAATCAGAGAGCCACAGAGAGCCACAGTGAGTTACAGTGACTTACAGTGAGTTAATGAGTTAGAGTTAGTGAGTTGCAGAGAATTGCAGAGAGTTGCACAGAGTTACAGAGAGTTACAGAGTTACAGATAGTTACAGTGAGTTACAGAGAGTTAGTGAGTTACAGTGAGATACAGTGAGTTGCAGAGAGTTGCAGAGAGTTAGTGAGTTACAGGGAGTTAGTGAGTTACACAGAGTTAGTGAGTTACACAGAGTTACAGAGAGTTAGTGAGTTACAGTGAGTTGCAGAGACTTAGTGAGTTACAGGGAGTTAGTGAGTTACAGAGAGCCACAGTGAGTTAGAGAGTTAGTGATTTATAGAGAGTACAGAGAGTTAGAGTGAGTTACAGAGAGTTACAGTGAGTTACAGAGAGTTAGTGAGTTACAGTGAGATACAGTGAGATACAGTGAGTTGCAGAGAGTTGCAGAGAGTTGCAGAGAGTTAGTGAGTTACAGGGAGTTAGTGAGTTACACGGAGTTAGTGAGTTAGTGAGTTACAGAGAGTTAGTGAGTTACACAGAGTTAGTGAGTTACAGTGAATTACAGTGAGTTAATGAGTTAGAGATTTACAGTGAGTTAGTGAGTTACAGTGAATTACAGAGTGTTACAGTGAGTTAGTGAGTTGCAGAGAGTTACAGAGTTACAGAGAGTTAGTGAGTTACAGTGAGTTACAATGAGTTACATTGAGTTAGAGTTGCAGAAAGTTACAGTGAGTTACAGTGAGTTAGTGAGTTACAGTGAGTTACAGAAAGTTAGTGAGTTACAGAGAGTTAGTGAGTTACAGTAAATTACAGAGTTTTACAGTGAGTTAGTGAATTACAGTGAGTTACAGAGAGTTACAGTGAGCTACAGAGAGTTAGTGAGTAACAGTGAGTTAGTGAGAGCTACAGTGAGTTAGAGTGAGTCACAGAGAGTTGGAGAGTTACAGAGAGATACAGTTAGTAACAGAGAGTTAGTGAGTTACAGTAAAGTAGTGAGTTACAGTTAGTTACAATGAATTAGAGTCACAGAGAGTTACAGAGAGCCACAGTGAGTTAGAGAGTTAGTGATTTATAGAGAGTACAGAGAGTTACAGAGAGTTACAGTGAGTTACAGTGAGTTACAGTGAGTTAGTGAGTTACAGTGAGATACAGTGAGTTGCAGAGAGTTGCAGAGAGTTAGTGAGTTACAGGGAGTTAGTGAGTTACACAGAGTTAGTGAGTTACAGAGAGTTACAGAGAGTTAGTGAGTTACAGTGAGATACAGTGAGTTGCAGAGAGTTAGTGAGTTACAGGGAGTTAGTGAGTTACAGAGAGCCACAGTGAGTTAGAGAGTTAGTGATTTATAGAGAGTACAGAGAGTTACAGAGAGTTAGAGTGAGTTACAGAGAGTTACAGTGAGTTACAGAGAGTTAGTGAGTTACAGTGAGATACAGTGAGTTGCAGAGAGTTAGTGAGTTACAGGGGGTTAGTGAGTTACAGTGAATTACAGTGAGTTAATGAGTTAGAGAGTTACAGTGAGTTACAGAGAGTTACAGAGAGTTAGTGAGTTACAGAGTTACAGAGTTACAGTGAGTTAGTGTGTTACAGGGTGTTATGGAGAGTTAGTGAGTTACAGTGAGTTAGAGAGTTAGTGATTTACAGAGAGTTACAGTGAGTTACAGAAAGTTAGTGAGTTACAGAGAGTTACAGTGCGTTACAGAGAGTTAGTGAGTTACAGTGAGATACAGTGAGTTGCAGAGAGTTAGTGAGTTACAGGGAGTTAGTGAGTTACAGAGTTAGTGAGTTACAGAGAGTTAGTGAGTTACAGAGTTAGTGAGTTACAGTGAATTACAGTGGGTTAATGAGTTAGAGAGTTACAGTGAGTTACAGCTAGAGAGTTACAGTGAATTACAGAGAGTTACAGAGAGTTACAGAGTTACAGAGTTACAGTTACAGTGAGTTAGTGTGTTACAGGGTGTTATGGAGAGTTAGTGAGTTACAGTGAGTTACAGAGAGTTAGTGAGTTACAGAGAGTTAGAGAGTTAGAGAGTTAGTGATTTACAGAGAGTTACAGTGAGTTACAGAAAGTTCGTGAGTTACAGTGAGTTCCAGAGAGTTACAGAGATAGAGAGTTAGAGAGCTAGAGAGTTAGTGATTTACAGAGAGTTACAGTGAGTTACAGTGAGTTACAGAAAGTTAGTGAGTTACAGAGAGTTAGAGAGTTAGTGATTTACAGAGAGTTACAGTGAGTTACAGTGAGTTACAGAAAGTTAGTGAGTTACAGTGAGATAGTGAGTTGCAGAGAGTTAGTGAGTTACAGGGAGTTAGATAGTTAGTGAGTTACAGAGAGTTACAGAGAGTTACAGTGAGATACAGTGAGTTGCAGAGCGTTAGTGAGTTACAGGGAGTTAGAGAGTTAGTGAGTTGCAGAGCGTTAGTGAGTTACAGGGAGTTAGAGAGTTAGTGAGTTACAGATAGTTAGAGAGTTACAGTGAATTACAGAGAGCTACAGAGAGTTAGTGAGTTACAGAGAGTTAGAGAGTTAGTAAGTTACAGAGAGTTACAGAGTTACAGTGAGTTAGTGTGTTACAGGGTGTTATGGAGAGTTAGTGAGTTACAGTGAGTTACAGAGAGTTAGTGAGTTACAGTGAGTTACAGAGAGTTAGTGAGTTACAGTGAGTTACAGAGAGTTAGAGAGTTAGAGAGTTAGAGAGTTAGAGAGTTAGAGAGTTAGTGATTTACAGAGAGTTACAGTGAGTTACAGAGAGTTAGTGAGTTACAGTGAGATACAGTGAGTTGCAGAGAGTTAGTGAGTTACAGGGAGTTAGAGAGTTCATGAGTTACAGAGAGTTAGTGAGTTACAGAGAGTTAGTGAGTTACAGTGAATTACAGTGAGTTAATGAGTTAGAGAGTTACAGTGAGTTACAGATAGTTAGAGAGTTACAGTGAATAACAGAGTTGCAGAGAGTTAGAGAGTTAGACAGTTAGTAAGTTACAGAGAGTTACAGTAAGTTAGTGTGTTACAGGGTGTTATGGAGAGTTAATGAGTTACAGAGAGTTAGTGAGTTACAGAGAGTTAGTGAGTTTCAGAGATTTACAGAGAGTTAGTGAGCTACAGAGAATTACAGTGTGTTACAGTGAGTTACAATGAGTTAGTGAGTTACAGTGAGTTACAGTGAGTTAGAGAGTTACGGAGAGTTACAGAGTTAGAGAGTTAGAGAGTTCGAGAGTTAGTGAGTTACAGTGAGTTACGGTAAGTGAGTGAGTTACAGTTAGTTGCAGAGAATTAAAGAGTTACAGAGAGTTAGTGAGTTACAGTGAGTTACAGAGAGTTATAAAGAGTCACAGAGAGTTACAGTGAGGTACAGAGAGTTACAGTGAGTTACAGAGAGTTAGTGAGTTACAAAGAGTTACAGAGAGTTACAGAGAGTTACAGAGAGTTACAAAGATTACAAAGAGTTAGTGAGTTACAGAGAGTTACAGTGAGGTACAGTGAGTTACAGTGAGTTAGTGAATTACAAAGAGTTACAGTGAGTTAGAGAGTTACAGAGAGTTAGAGAGTCAGAGAGTTAGTGAGTTACAGTGAGTTACGATAAGTGAGTGAGTTACAGTTAGTTGCAGAGAATGAGAGAGTTACAGAGAGTTAGTGAGTTACTGTGAGGTAGAGAGTTACAGTGAGTTACAGAGAGTTACAGCGAGTTGCAAAGAGTTAGAGAGTTACAGTAAGTTACAGAGAGTTAGTGAGTTACAGAGAGTTACAAAGAGTTAGTGATTTACAGACAGTTAGTGAGTTACAGAGTTAGAGAGTTACAGTGAGTTAGTGAGTTACAGATAGTTAGAGTTACAGTGAGTTACAGAGAGTTAGTAAGTTACAGTGAGTTACAGAGAGTTAGAGTTACACAATTACAGTGTGAGTTACTGTGAGTTACAGAGAGTTAGTGAGTTACAGTGAATTACAGTGAGTTACTGAGTTAGAGAGTTACAGTGAGTTACAGATAGTTAGAGAGTTACAGTGAATAACAGAGAGTTACAGAGTTAGAGAGTTATAGTGAGTTAGTGTGTTACAGGGTGTTATGGAGAGTTAATGAGTTACAGTGAGTTACAGAGAGTTAGAGAGTTAGAGAGCTACAGAGAGTTACAGAGAGTTAGAGAGTTAGAGAGTTAGAGAGTTAGAGAGTTAGAGAGTTAGTGAGTTACAGTGAGTTACAGTGATTTACGGTAAGTGAGTGAGTTACTGTTAGTTGCAGAGAATTAGAGAGTTACAGAGAGTTAGTGAGTTGCAGAGAGTTGCAGAGAGTTGCAGAGAGTTGCAGAGAGTTAGAGAGTTACAGTAAGTTACAGAGAGTTAGTGAGTTACTGTGAGGTACAGAGAGTTAGTGAGTTGCAGAGAGTTGCAGAGAGTTGCAGAGAGTTGCAGAGAGTTGCAGAGAGTTAGAGAGTTACAGTAAGTTACAGAGAGTTAGTGAGTTACAGAGAGTTACAGAGAGTTAGTGAGTTACAGACAGTTAGTGAGTTACAGAGAGTTAGTAAGTTACAGTGAGTTACAGAGAGTTAGAGTTACAGAATTACAGTGAGTTACCGTGAGTTACAGAGAGTTAGTGAGTTACAGCGAGTTAGGGAGAGTTAGAGTTAGAGTTAGGGAGTTACAGAGAGTTAGTGAGTTACAGAGAGTTAGTGAGTTACGTGAGGTACAGTGAGTTACAGTGAGTTACAGAGAGTTAGAGAGTTACAGAGTTAGTAAGTTACAGAGAGTTAGAGAGAGTTACAGAGAGTTAGAGAGAGTTACAGAGAGTTAGAGAGTTACAGTGAGTTAGTGTGTTACAGGGTGTTATGGAGAGTTACGTGAGGTACAGTGAGTTACAGTGAGTTACAGTGAGTTACAGTGAGTTACAGTGAGTTACAGAGAGTTACAGAGAGTTACAGAGTTAGAGAGTTAGAGAGTTAGAGAGTTAGAGAGTTAGTAAGTTAGTAAGTTACAGAGAGTTAGAGAGAGTTACAGAGAGTTAGAGCGTTACAGTGAGTTAGTGTGTTACAGGGTGTTATGGAGAGTTAGAGAGTTAGTGAGTTACAGTGAGTTACAGAGAGTTAGTGAGTTACAGAGAGTTAGAGAGTTAGTGAGTTATAAGAACATTAGAATTAGGAACAGGAGTAGGCCATCTAGCACCTCGAGCCTGCTCCGCCATTCAATAAGATCATGGCTGATCTGGGAGTTACAGAGAGTTAGTGAGTTACAGAGAGTTAGAGAGTTAGTAAGTTACAGAGAGTTACAGTGAGTTACAGAGTTAGAGAGTTACAGTGAGTTACTGAGAATTACAGAGAGTTACAGAGTTACAGTGAGTTAGAGAGAGTTAGAGAGAGTTAGAGAGAGTTAGAGAGAGTTAGAGAGAGTTAGAGAGAGTTAGAGAGAGTTAGAGAGAGTTAGAGAGAGTTAGAGTTACAGAGTTACAGTGAGTTACAGTGAGTTACAGAGAATTACATCGAGGTAGAGAGTTAGAGAGTTACAGTGAGTTACAGTTAGTTGCAGAGAATTAGAGAGTTACAGTGAGTTGGTGAGTTACCGTGAGGTACAGAGAGTTACAGAGAGTTACAGAGAGTTACAGAGAGTTACAGAGAGTTACAGAGAGTTAGTGAGTTACAGAGAGTTACAGAGAGTTAGTGAATTACAGTGAGTTACTGAGAATTACAGAGAGTTACAGAGTTACAGTGAGTTACAGTGAGTTACAGTGAGTTAGTGAGTCACAGTGAGTTAGAGAGAGTTAGAGTTACAGAGTTACAGTGAGTTACAGAGAATTACATCGAGTTAGAGAGTTAGAGAGTTACAGTGAGTTGGTGAGTTACCGTGAGGTACAGAGAGGTACAGAGAGTTAGAGAGAGTTAGAGAGAGTTAGAGAGAGTTAGAGAGAGTTAGAGAGTTACAGTGAGTTAGTGTGTTACAGGGTGTTATGGAGAGTTACGTGAGGTACAGTGAGTTACAGTGAGTTACAGAGAGTTAGAGAGTTAGAGAGTTAGAGAGAGTTAGAGAGTTAGAGAGTTAGTAAGTTACAGAGAGTTAGAGAGAGTTACAGAGAGTTAGAGAGTTACAGTGAGTTAGTGTGTTACAGGGTGTTATGGAGAGTTAGAGAGTTAGTGAGTTACAGTGAGTTACAGAGAGTTAGTGAGTTACAGTGAGTTACAGAGAGTTAGAGAGTTAGTGAGTTATAAGAACATAAGAATTAGGAACAGGAGTAGGCCATCTAGCACCTCGAGCCTGCTCCGCCATTCAATAAGATCATGGCTGATCTGGGAGTTACAGAGAGTTAGTGAGTTACAGAGAGTTAGAGAGTTAGAGAGTTAGTAAGTTACAGAGAGTTACAGTGAGTTACAGAGTTAGAGAGTTACAGTGAGTTACTGAGAATTACAGAGAATTACAGAGAGTTACAGAGTTAGAGAGAGTTAGAGAGAGTTAGAGAGAGTTAGAGAGAGTTAGAGTTACAGAGTTAGTGAGTTACAGTGAGTTACAGAGAATTACATCGAGGTAGAGAATTAGAGAGTTACAGTGAGTTACAGTTAGTTGCAAAGAATTAGAGAGTTACAGTGAGTTGGTGAGTTACCGTGAGGTACAGAGAGTTACAGAGAGTTAGTGAATTACAGAGAGTTAGTGAGTTACAGAGAGTTAGAGAGTTACAGAGAGTTAGTGAGTTACAGAGTTACTGAGAATTACAGAGAGTTACAGAGTTACAGTGAGTTACAGTGAGTTAGTGAGTCACAGTGAGTTAGAGAGAGTTAGAGTTACAGAGTTACAGTGAGTTACAGAGAATTACATCGAGTTAGAGAGTTAGAGAGTTACAGTGAGTTACAGTGAGTTGGTGAGTTACCGTGAGGTACAGAGAGTTACAGTGAGAGAGTGAGTTACAGAGAGTTACAATGAGTTAGAGAGTTAGTGAGTTACAGAGAGTTACAGAGAGTTAGTGAATTACAGAGAGTTAGAGAGTTACAGTGAGTTACAGAAAGTTAGTGAGTTACAAAAAGTTAGAGAGTTAGTTACAGAGAGTTACAAAGAGTTACAAAGAGTTACAAAGAGTTAGTGAATTACAGTGAGTTAGAGAGTTACAGAAAGTTAGTGAGTTACAAAAAGTTACAGAGAGTTAGTTACAGAGTTACAGAGAGTTACAGAAAGTTAGTGAGTTACAAAAAGTTACAGAGAGTTAGTTACAGAGAGTTACAGAGAGTTACAGAGAGTTAGTGAGTTACATTGAGTTACAGTGAATTACGGAGTTACAGAGAGTTGGTGAGTTAGAGTGTTAGTGAGTTACAGTGAGTTACAGAGAGTTAGTGAGTTACAGTGAGTTACAGAAAGTTACAGAGAGCCGCAGAGAGTGCTGGTTGAGATACTGGTAGCCATGATACTTTCAATCTTTCACCACGAGCATGGTGGATAGAGGTGTACCGATGGATGTGGTGTATTTAGATTTCCAAAAGGCATTCGATAAGGTGCCACACAAAAGGTTACTGCAGAAGATAAAGGTACGCAGAGTCAGAGGAAATGTATTAGCATGGATAGAGAATTGGCTGGCGAACAGAAAGCAGAGAGTCGGGATAAATGGGTCCTTTTCCAGTTGGAAATCAGTGGTTAGTGGTGTGCCACAGGGATCAGTGCTGGGACCACAACTGTTTACAATATACATAGATGACCTAGAGGAGGGGACAGAGTGTAGTGCAACAAAATTTGCAGATGACACTAAGATTAGTGGGAAAGCGGGTTGTGTAGAGGACTCAGAGAGGCTACAAGGAGATTTGGATAGGTTAAGCGAATGGGCTAAGGTTTGGCAGATGGAATACAATGTCGGAAAATGTGAGGTCATCCACCTTGGGAAAAAAAACAGTAAAAGGGAATATTATTTGAATGGGAAGAAATTACAACATGCTGTGGTGCAGAGGGACCAGGGGGTCCTTGTGCATGAATCCCAAAAGGTTATTTTGCAGGTGCAGCAGGTAATCAGGAAGGCAAATGGAATGTTGGCCTTCATTGCGAAAGGGATGGAGTACAAAAGCAGGGAGGTGTTGCTGCAACTGTATAAGGTATTGGTAAGGCTGCACTTGGAGTACTGCGTGCAGTTTTGGTCACCTTACTTAAGGAAGGATTATACTAGCTTTGGAAGGGGTACAGAGACGATTCACTAGGCTGATTCGAGAAATGAGGGGGTTAACTTATGATAGATTGAGTAGACTGGGTCTTTACTCCTTGGAGTTCAGAAGGATGAGGGGTGATCTTATAGAAACATTTAAAATCATGAAAGGGATAGACAAGATAGAGGCCGAGAGGTTGTTTCCATTGGTGGGGGAGACTAGAACTAGGGGGCACAGCCTCAAAATATGGAGGAGCCAATTTAAAACCAAGTTGAGAAAGAATTTCTTCTCCCAGAGGGTTGTGAATCTGTGGAATTCTCTGCCCAAGGAAGCAGTTGAGACTAGCTCATTGAATGTTTTCAAGTCAAAGATAGATAGATTTTTAAGCAATAAGGGAATTAAGAGTTACGGGGAGAGGGCGGGTAAGTGGAGCTGAGTCCACGGCCAGATCAGCCATGATCTTGTTGAGTGGCGGAGCAGGCTCGAGGGGCTGGATGGCCTACTCCTGTTCCTAATTCTTATGTTCTTATGTTCTAATCTGTGCAGTATTTCCCAATGGCCCAAGGGAGCCCGTTTCATGAAAAAACAAAGGATACAATGATCATCGATGCTGGTTAGGGAAAATCGGGTATTTGAAAACCGAGCAAAGCCATCTCTATATAACCAGGCCTTCAGAGGGACGTACTGCATAAATGGAGACAGACAAAGAGAAATAAGTAAACATACAGCTCTCATCTCTGAACAGTATCTACAGCCTGACTGTATTTACTCCGGGCACTTTAGGTCAGCTGTGTAAATGTACAATACGTGGGTCGGATTGTGAGAAACCACAGTAAGGCCCGAGATTGCTGACAGTTTCTCAGTCTGTGTCTCAATTCATCATTCACAAGTGACCTTTACAGTTCACCTATTCAGCATTTATATACTTCACACCAGCACTCGTCGCTAACTGCGGTCTTTAACATGCTACACCACACCACCACTGGTAGGGTGACAATGACATTTATCTGCAGTGAAGCACTCAGCTATTAATAATTCTGAAAGGAATTCTCAGACGCTCCTGTCATTCGAGCAGTTGCTAAGAATAGATTAGTGAGCCTGTACTTTATTGCTGGGAAGGCAGTATCTGACTCATGATAAGCCGGGCGGAAGAGCGCATTTCCTTCTTTCATTCAAGATCAGACTAATGGACCAAATTGGGTGGCTTTCTTAATGTAATTGTCAGTGAAAGAGAGAACTGCATTTATATAGCGCCTTTCACAACCTCCGGACGTCTCAAAGCACTTTACAGCCAATTTGAAGTGTGGTCACTGTTGTAATGTGGGAAACGCGGCAGCCAACTTGCGCACAGCAAGCTCTCACAAACAGCAATGTGATAATGACCAGATAATCTGTTTTTGTTATGTTGACTGAAGGATCAATATTGACCCCAGGACACCGGGGATAACTCCCTGCTCTGCTTGGAACTAGAGCCATGGGATCTTTTACGTCCACCTGAGAGAGCAGACGAGGCCTCAATTTAACGTCTCATCCGAAAGACGGCACCTCCGACTGTGCAGCATTGCCTCAGCACTGCACTGGAGTGTCAGCCTAGACTTTTGTGGTCAAGTCCCTGGAGTGAGAGTTGAACCCACGACCTTCTGAGTCAGATAGTTTGTTCCATTATATGGATTTGTATGTTTAATATACTCAAATGAATCTAGGTATCTTGTGAGATATGTGGCCCAGTGACATTTTTGACTAATTGTAAATGTGTATGGAGAATCACTGAAATGGTCGTTGAAACGCTGCATCGGAAGGATTAATACCACTGCTGGTTGTGGCATTTAAAGGTGGAAATGACAATGGCTGTCTTTGGGAAAGCAACTGCTTGAATCATCACGGAGTGCTCAGAACAAATCTAGCATAAAGGAAGATGATTCGAATCAAAGACCAGTACAGCACAGGAGGCCATTCGACCCATCGAGTCTGCACCGGCTCTCTCGAGGAACAATCCTGTCAGTCCCACCCCCCGCTCTTTCCCCATCGCCCTCCAATCCGTCTCCTTCAGGTATTTATCCAATTCCCTTGTGAAGGCTGCTATTGGCTCTATATCCAGCAGCCTATCAGGCCGTGAATTCCAGACCCTAACCACTCGTTGTATAGAAGGTTTTACCTCCTGCCGTCTCTGGCTCATTTGCCAATCCCCTTAAATCTGTGCCCTCTGGTTACCCACCCTTCAGCTGTTGGAAACAGTATCTCCATATTTACTCTAAACTATGATTTTTAAATGCCTCGATCAAATCTCCTCTTGGCCTTCTCTGCTCCAAGGAGATCAACACCAGCTTCTCCAGTCTATCCAAGCAACTGATGTCCCTCATCCCTGAACCCATTTTAGTAAATCTCTCTGCACCCTCTCCATGGCCTTCACATCCTTCCTAAAGTGCGGTGCCCAGAATTGGACACAATACTCCAGCTGGGGCCGAACCAGTGTTTATATAGGTTTATCAAAATTGTGGCCTGCAATGTTCCCCATAATGTTTTGGGGCCCTGCGTGGCCCCTTTAAGGGCTGGCCATTCAAAATACCACGCATGCGTGGTTTTCTACACTGATAGGCCGGCTGCACGAGTTCCCTGGAGGAAACGCTGGTGCCCTGTACCCCCAAGACTAAGTCATTAAACAGCAGTGGTCCCAGTACCGACCTTGGGTAACACTATACCTCCTCCAGTTCGAAAAACAGCCATTCACCACAACGCTGTGTTTCTATCCTTTAGCCAATGTTGTATCCATGCTGCTGCCCCTTTTATCCCAGGGGCTTCAATTTGCTAACACACCCAATATGTGGCACTTTATCAAAAGTCTTTTGAAAGTCCATATACACAACATCAATTGGACTGCCCGCATCCATCCTCTGTTACCTCATCAAAAAAATTCAATTAAGTAGTCAAACATGAGTCACGCTTAACCAATCGTGCTGGCTCTCCTTTATTAGTCCATGTTTCTGAAAGCTTCCCCACCACCGATGTTAAACTGACCGGCCTGTAATTACCAGCTTTATCCCGCTCCCCTTTTTTGAACAAGGGGGTAATATTTACAATTCTCCAGTCCTCTGGACCATCCCTGTATCTAAGGAGGTTTGGAAGATTGTGGCCAGCACAAATTCTCCCCTTACTTCTCTCAGCAACCTAGGATGCATCCCACTGAACCGGGTGACATATCCACTTGAAGTACTGCCAGCCTTTCTAGTACCTCCTGTTCATTTTTATCTCATCCAGTATCCCAGCAACCTCCTCGTTTACCGCAGCTTTGGCAAAGTCCTCTTCCTTGGTAAACACCGATACAAAGTACTCATTCAGTACCTCAGCCATGCCTTCTGCCTGTGCCAATAGATCCCCATTATGGCCCCTAATCTACCCACTGCCCCTCTGAAAACCCTTTCATTGTTAATATGCTGATAAAAGACCTTTGGATTCCCTTTTATGGTTGTGGTTGTTGGAGGCCAATCATCTCAGCGCCAGGACATCACTGCAGAGCTCCTCAGGGCACTGTCCTAGGCAATCTGTGTGGTAATTTGCACTCTTTTGAGGAGTTTGGTGGAGCAGCATAAGATTATAGTAAATCCAGTGATCATTTACTGCAAGTGGGATCATTATTGGTTGCTCAGTGCAGAGAACAGAGTATGAAGAATGCAGGTTCTGATCGTAACTTCACTCGTTAGACAGATCCACCGTGACTCACTGCGGTTAGACACGGACCCTCCTGGACTCACTGCAGTTTGACACGGAGGAGTGTAGAGGAACAAAGGGACCTTGGAGTGCAGGTCCACAGATCCCTGAAGGTAGCAGGCCAGGTGGATAAGCTGGTTATAGCCGAGGCATAGAATACAAGAGCAGGGAGGTTATGCTTGAACTGTATAAAGCACAGGTTAGGCCGCAGCTGGAGCTCTGTGTGTAGTTCTGGTCACCACATTACAGGAAAGATGTGATTGCACTGGAAAGGATGCAGAGGAGATTTACAAGAATGTTGCCTGGACTGGAGAATTTTGGCTATGAAGAAATATTGGAGATGCTGGGTCTGTTTTCTTTGGAACAGAGGAGACTGAGGGGAGACCTTATTGAGGTGTATAAAATTATGAGGGGCTCGATAGAGTGGATAGAAAGAGCCTATTTCTCAGAGCAGAGGGGTCAACAATCAAGGGGCATAGATTTAAAGTAATTGGTAGAAGGATTAGAGGGAGATGAGGAGAAATTTCTTCACCCAGAGGGTGGTGGGGGTCTGGAACTCACTGCCTGAAAGGATGGTAGAGGCAGAAACCCTCACCATATTTAAAAAGTACTTGGATGTGCACTTAAAATGCCATAACCTATAGGGCTACGGACCGAGAGCTGGAAAGTGGGATTAGGCTGGATAGCTCTTTGTCGGCCAGCGCGGACACGATGGGCCGAAATGGCCTCCTTCCGTGCTGCAAATTTCTATGATTCTATGACACAGACCCACGCAGACTCTCTGCCGTTGTCAGCTGGGGATTAGGCTTATACCCTGCTATCCTATTTAAAAGTTTATCATACCCACTTTTTGCACTAGACTCGTACAGATCTACCGTCAGAATAAATGTGAAATAGTATTACCCAATCTGACAGTAAGGTAAGGTCCCTCTCAATGTCACTCCTGTGACAATACTTTCTATATATCCCATGTTGTAAAGCAGCTGAGTGCTGTATCTATTTAATATGTACCCCATGTGAGGGGCTTCAGAAACAAACGTACTTACAGACATCACCAGAACATAGACTCGCAGATCAAACTTTCTCCCTGCAAATAACCAAAGATCTCGTTAGCAACATGTACAAACAACTGTAAAAAACTGTGATGGTTCCCCTTGCCCAACAGGGGCTGTGGCATGAGAGAGTGACAGACTCTATACAAGGTCAGGGACTGTGTACAAGGTCAGGGACTGGGAACGGGGGGGTGTGTGTACGGGGCGGGGCATTCAGGGGCACGCGCACGGGGGGGGGGCATGTACCGGGGGAGCCGTGAACGGGGGGGGGGGGGGCGCGAGTACGGGGGGGGGCACATACGGCGCGTGTACAGGGGGACGGGACGTGTACAGAGGGCGGGAGGGGCGTGTACACGGGGGGAGGGGCGTGTACACAGCGGGTGTGGCGGGCCGAGTACAGGGGGTGCAGTCAGAATTAGAGGGTTCTTATCATTTGAGATCAACTAATTGAGGACAGGCTGGCAATTGAGACCGGACTGTGTGCGTGGCTTCCTGCTGAACAAAGGAGCAGGAGTCAGCCATTCGGCCCCTCGAGCCTGCTCCGCCATTCAATAAGATGATGGCTGATCTGATCCTGGCCTCAACTCCACTTCCCTGCCCACTCCCCATTGTCCTTTAGTCCCTTATCGTTCAAAAATCTGTCTATCTCCACCTTAAATATATCCTTTTCCTTTCTGCCTATCCTTCCGAAATGTTAAATACCCCTGAATATTCCCCTTGTAACCACATTTCTGTAATAGTTATCAGATCATACCCATTATTGCTATCTTGTTACGAATGCTGCGTGCATTCAGATAAAGAGTTTTTAATTTTGTCTTTTTACCATTTCTCCCTACTCTGACCCCACTTTGTGATGCACTCATGTTTATACACTCTGTCCCTTCCTGTCACGCTCTGATTATCATTACCTCTATCGCTATCCTGCTCTATTGCCTTCTCCTTTCTTTTTGACATTTTAAATTTCCCCTGAACTGATCCCTCCCCCTCAGCCCTAGTTATTCAATTTGCCAGGTCACTGATCCCAGCATGGTTCAAGTGAAGCCCATCCCAACGGAACAGCTCCCTCCTACTGGTGTCAGTGCCCCATGAACCGAAACCCATTCCACCAATCTTTGAGCCACGTGTTTAACTCTCTGATCCTATTTACCCTATGCAAATTTGCTCGTGGCTCAGGTAGTAATCCAGAAATTAATACCCTTGTGGTTCTGCTTTTTAATTTAGCCTCTAGGTGCTCAAACTCCTTCAGCAGAACCTCTTTGTCCTACCATTGTCGTTGGTAGCCACGTGGACCATGACAACTGGATATGTCCCCTCCCATTCTAAGTTCCTCTCCAGCCCAGAGGAGATGTCCTTAACCCTGGCACCGGGCAACAATGCCTTCGGGACTCACACTCTCTGCTGCAGAGAACAGTATCTATCCCCCTAATGATACTGCCCCAACTACTCCAGGATTTATTTTTACTCCCCCAACAGTGCTGTGGTCAGTTTGCTCATCCTCCCTGCAGCCCCTGCTCCTGTCCACACGAAGTAAGCACCTCGAACCTGTTGGACAAGAGCAAGGGCCGAGGCTCTTCCAGCATTCGATCCTGGGTCCTCATACCCGCCAGATGAACAGTGTTCTAAAAGCAATTTAGCTTAATACAGGATCAGTATATACCCCTGAGGGGCAAGAACTCACTTATCAAATGAAACACCAAAAGAGGTGAGAGATAACATCAAACTAAAGGAAAAATAGTCGAAAAGTGCAAAAAATAGTGTAGACCCAGAGATATAAAGAACTGGAAAGGGAGACAAAACAGATAGCTGCAAAAAGGGAATAAGAAAAGAAACTTGTCAGGAATATCAAGATTAACACAAAGCTTTTATAATGATGTTAGAACAAAAAGGGTAGTCTAGGGTAACGTTGGCCCTTTAGAAACAGATGTGGGTAATATTACAAATGGAAATAAGGAAATGGCAGACTTGTTGAATAATTGCTTTGTGTCAGTCTTCACAGTATGGAAATATATACCTTGCAAATGGAACTCCATTACTTAAGAAAGGTGAGAGAGAAATCAGGAAATGATAATCCTGTGAGTCTAACAGCTGTTGTGGGGGTTATTGGAATCTATAATTAAGGACAGAGTGACTGAGCAGGTAGACAAATTTGATCTGATTAGAGAGAGCCAACATGGATTTGTGAAGGGTAGGTCATGTCTAAAGAACCTCATTGAATGTTTTGAGGAAGTAACTAAAGTAGTAGACAGGGCAATGTCTATGGATGTAGTTTATATGGACTTCCAGAAGGCATTCGATAAGGTTCCACATAAGTTAGCTAAAATGAAAGCTTGTGGAATTGAAGGCAAATTATTGACGTGGTTAGGAGATCGGTTAGGTGGTAGAAGACAATGCGTAGGGGTAATGGGTATCTCGAATTGAAAGGAAGTGACGAGCGGTGCCCCTCAAGGATCTGTGCTGGGGCCTCAACTCGTCACTATATTTATGAATGACTTAGATAACACAATAGCGAGCCATATCTTCAAGTTTGCTGATGAAACAAAGATTGGAGGTATAGTAAGTAGTGTAGAAGGGAACACAGAATTATAAAGAGACATCGATAGATTAAGTGAGTCAGCAAAACTGTGGCAGATAGTGCAACTAGAGTGTGAGGGCATCCATTTTGACCAAAAAAGGACAGATCCGAGCACTATTTAAATAGTGAAAATAGTGAAGCCAAAGAGATTTCCTGGTCCATGTACACAGATCACTAAATGTAGTAATACAAAATCAATCAAAAAGGCTGATGCAATGTTACCCTTTATAAGGAGGCCGAGAATATTAAGGGGAGTAACTTTTGCTACAGTGATACAAAGTGTGTGTGTGTGTGTGTGTGTGTGTGTTAATGTTGTACCTGTGTGTGTGTGTGTGAGTGCGCATGTGTGTGTGAGCGAGTAAGCGAGTGAGTGAGCGTGTGTTTATGTGTGCGCGCGTGTGTGTGTGTTAATGTTGTACTAGGGACGTGTGTGTGTGTGTGTGTGTGTGTGTGTGTGTGTGAGGTGTGAGAGAGAGTGCGTGTGTGTGGGTATGTGTGAGTGTTTGTGTGTTAATGTACTGGGGACCTGTGTGTGTGTGTACGAATGTGTGTGTGTGTGTGTGTGTGTGTGTGTGTGTGAGCCTGTGTGTGTGTGAGCCTGTGTGTGTGTGTGTGTGTATGAATGTGTGTGTATGAGTATGGGTTAATGTTGTACTGGGGATCTGTGTGTGTATGTGTGTGTGGGTTAATGTTGTACTGGGGACCTGTGTGTGTGTGTGTGTGTGTGTGAGTGTGGGTTAATGTTGTACTGGGGACCTGTGTGTGTGTGTGTGTGTGTGTGTGTAGATGTGTGTGTGGTTAATGTTGTACTGGGGACCTGTGTGTGTGTGTGTGTGTGTGTGTGAGTGTGGGTTAATGTTGTACTGGGGACCTGTGTGTGTGTGTGTGTGTGTGTGTGTAGATGTGTGTGTGGTTAATGTTGTACTGGGGACCTGTGTGTGTGTGTGTGTGTGTGTGTATGAGTGTGTGTGTGTGTGTGTGTGTATATGAGTGTGTGTGTGTGTGTGTGTGAGAGTGTGGGTTAATGTTTTACTGGGGACCTGTGTGTGTGTGTGTGTGTGTGTGTGTGTGGGGGGGAGCATTAGTGTTGTACTAGGGACCTGTGTGTGTGTGTGTATGTGTGTGTGTTTAGTGTTGTACTGGGCACTGCCTGGAATTCCCTTCCTAAATCTCTCTGCCACTCTAACTCTTCCTTCTCCTTTAAGACTTTTCTTAAAACCTATCTCTTTGACACCAAGTCAAATATTTCTTTGTGTGACTTGGTGTAAAATATTGCCTGATAATGCTCCTGTGAAGCACTCGGGAAGTTTCACTAAGTTAAAGGTTCTGTATAAATGTAAGTGTGTCTTTGTGTTGGAAGTATGGTACACTACCTCCAATCAGGTAGGGGTTCTCAATGTAACGCTGCACAACGTAACTTTCCACTGTAACTTCATCCTTTGAGTCATCTGCGCGATTTCCATCCTAGAACAGAAAGAGTCTCACTCAGGAAAATACCTGTGCCACCTAATTTACACTCTGTGTTGCAGCACAAAACCATCTGGGATTTGCTGGGGGTCCGTGGGTGTGTGAGGCCGCAGACTAGCAGCCACTGACAATGGCTCCCTGTCCTGTGTGTCCCAGGGATGACCCCTTTCAGCCTGACATCACAGTAGGCAGGACGGGCAGTTACTGCCACCCGTTGCCACTCCCGGTGACCTCCGCGGTCCACGTACTGCCAGGCCACAGGTGCAAGTGTACGGCAGCCCTCTCGGCCAGCAACCCCAAGGCCATGCCTTCAAATCCCACCATGGCAAACTCTGAAATGGAATTCATTTATCGACTGGGACCAGATAAAATGACCATGAAGTTGTAAAAACCCAACTTGTTCACCAAGGTCCTTCTGGGCCTATACCTGACTCCAAACCTACACAGTTGACTCTTCATGCTCTCAGGGCAATTAGGGATGGGCAGGAAACAGGTCATTGCCACAAATGCCCAGAGAACAAATACACACAAAAAAACAAGTGGGGCCCACCAAATCTGGAAAAGCCCTTTCCTCTATGGCACCCAGTTGAGAGTATTACTTTCTACATCATGCTCCATTACCAAGACTGCCCACTTCCACCTCCGTAACATCACCCATCTCCACTCTGCCTCAGATCATCTGCTGCTGAAACCCTCATCCATGCCATTATTACCTCCAGACTCGACTTTTCCAACCCACTGCTGGCAGGCCTCCCATCTTCCATATTCCATATACTTGAGCAAATCTGCTCCCCATGTCCGAACACGACCAAGTCCAGTTCACCCATCACTCTTGTGCTCGCCAACCTACAATGGATCCCAATGGCAACGCCTCGATTTTAAAATTCTCATCCTCTCTTTCAAATCCCTCCATGACCTCGTCCCTCCCGATCTCAATAATATCCTCCAGCCCCACAAACCCCCGAGTTCTCTGTACTCCTAACTCTGGCCTCTTGTGCAAGTACTATTTTCTACATACTAGTATATTATTACAAGCAGAATGTTACCTTTCTCCACTCCATGATATCTTTGAGTTTTCGGAACAGAAAGATGCCTTTGCCCTGTGATCTTGCCACCTATGAAGAAAAGGAATTCTTTATCTGATAAGCAATGGTGAAGTGTGAGGTGTGAAATCCCTCCCACAGCCTGGTTGGGCACAGATAGAATGGAATACGTGTTGTACTTTCTGAAACTTCTCTGGCTGCTGGAAAGGTGCTTGAGTTCGAGAGGCTTACAGTGCAATCGCTCGTTGGACTGCAGCAATAATCACACTGTTCAGCAGATTCACCCACTGTACTACCCCAACCGGGAACAACATCAACGTACTGTCCATTCACCCCCCCGCAACGTTCAACCCCAT